>NC_141025.1:41857500-41912500 GCF_052040795.2 Danio rerio
GTTGGCCTATATACCTCTAGTTTACCCTTGACTCACAGTGACGTGCACAAACTCATGGTGCTTATCAATCAGGGACTAAGGAATGCCTTGGTCAGACCAACCAAAACTCACCCTCAAAGCTATGGGAAGTGCTTTATCCCAGTGAAGGCACCATTAAGGCTGAAGTGGAGCCCCCCACATTTTATTGGCTTTTTAGCCTTTTACACAGAAGCCTCCATTAACACTGATGGCACTTCAGAGTCTGTCTACAAACTCCCTAGTAAGAGCAAGGTACAGCATCATCAACCAATTGGGTCTAGAATGAGTCCTAAGTAATATCAAGTACAGTAGACATGCTATAGTTGACGTGAAAGGGGACGTCATAGTCACAGAATGTTAAAGAGTTTTTGTATTTCACTTTATTGGCATAAACATACAATTGAAGTCAGATTTATTAGCCCCCCTTTGATTTTTTTTTCTTTGTTAAATACTCCCAAATTATGTTTAACAGAGCAGGGAATTTTTTTACAGTATGTACTTATAGTATTTTTTCATCTGGAGAAAGTCTTATTTGTTTTATTTCAGCTAGAATAACTCTTTAGGGGTGAAAATTACATACTGTGCCTTTAAGTCTGCTTAATCAACTGTATAAATGTGCAGTAGATGATCTGCCAAAATGCTAACCGGTTAGCACATTATCTTTCGACAACAGAGCAGGGACTGTGTTTTAAAGCCACATCTTCTGAAATCGCGAATACGTGCACCGCAACATGACAGCAGACAACCCAGTAGTTAATGTCATTCGTGAGTTAGAAATGTAGTTAGTGTTTGGCCGACTACGTGCAGGAATTACACTTATTACTAAGCCACACTTAAATGCTATTTCAGAACGAATATTCAGAGTAGCATGGTAAACAGTACAGTAAGGCTATAATTGTTCAAAAATCAACCAATGTTTATATAAAAGCAACTTCAGATCAGTAAAGCAGGCTAGGCAGAATAGGGCTATTTACTGATGTTTTCTTGTTAAATAAAAAAAATAATAATAAATCGACATTATCGAAGCCGTCAAAGGTCCCTTATGAAACTGAAAATAGTCACAACAATCTATTATCAGAAGATTTTAGTGGCTGAACAACACTTCTGTGCATATGACCTATTCATAACACAACACAATCTACAACAGCTTTGGGGTACTAAAATAGTTTTAAAACAGAACATTACCTGTCTAACAGAAATACTTCAGTCATGGTATCATCGTTTCTCCAGCTTGCAAAACTAACTCCAATACTGATTCAGGATCTTCAAAAGTTTCTATTTAGCATTTAATTTTACCACGCATTGTCCCGTGTGCACGTGACTGCGAGGCGCACATTTAGGTGTGCATGTGCTAATGGCAGATATGCGTAAATAGATGCACAAAAGCCCGAATCTACATTTGTTGACAGACAGTTAGAACTACTTATCAGAATTATGGGAGATGTCAGACTGACAATTTTTAATTGGATGAACATTTTTAGTCTTTTACCTTACGCAGAATATAAAAAAACATAAACAAATTTAGATAATTTACTTTGATCATTACTACTGGACTGTGAAGAGACTTTCATCCAGCACAACAATAAATGCTTCTGAAGACAATCACCCACTGCACCTTTAATACCAACATTCTTCAAAGTATGTTTGATATTCAGTATAGAAGAAAGTCTGTCAAATGGAGATTTCACACTTGTAGATCATTATTTTTATCTGAACTGGTAAAGACTTCAAGAAGTTACATTATTGTATTTCAGCTCATATTCTTAAGGCAATATTACTAGTGTACAAGCACCTCTACAATTTGGAACTATGAAGGACAGTAAATGACAAGTTTTTTTTTTTTTTGGGTCAACTATACTTACAATGCCTAAGGTAACAGCTATCCGGTTAAATTGAGATGTTTTAATTAAACAACTTTTGGTTGGAAAAGGACTCTCAAAATAAGATATTATTACATTGCGCAATGCCAAGCCATGACAGAAGAAAACAAGAAAACTCACTTCAGCCTTTCTGAATTGTTGGCTACTGGTGTTGATTTATACAATCAATAATTTAAAAAGTTGCTTATTCATCCTTGCGTTGGCCAGCAGCCTCATCTGGTCCTGCCAGAGAATGTCAGCTGCACACTGGGTCTGACATGTTGCACATGCAGAAATGTGACATAAATATTTCAGAAATATCCAGCGCTAGCCAATGGCACCTTGGCAAAATGGGCCACCGCTGGACAAGCCATGGCTTTTATTGGCCATCTTCATGCCTATTATGGAGAGGAAGGCATATATCCCAGACTCCCTGATTGTTATCTGCTAATAAGCATGGCCGACTGAAATCTTTTCAGAGCAAATTGTTGAGGACATCTGGCAACGCTGTCGCTGTGATGCACAGCCCGCTGAATGTCCCTCTCGAAAAGGTTGGCATGGCAACATCTGACTGCTATTCAACAGCAGTACAGTTTGAAAGGTTTAGGGCCTAGTTGAAAATCCATTTGGGCCACTACCTGAGTATTTTCCCCCAGCATTCTCATGTTGAAAGTGCAGTAAATCTTACCTTCCCCAAAACCCTTGATATGAATCAATGACAGCTTTGTTCATTCAAACTCAATAATTATTTTTCCCTCGACTGATACTTGTTTGTGAACCTAAATTGCATGACCTTTGGGCTTTCCATGCACTATTTTAAGGCCCATTTTCCTGACCCATCTGTACAAAATGTTTTGAAACATGATTTCAAACCAGCACCATGAAAGGATGAGTCGAGAATCAATAAATGTCCAAAAATGTGGCAGCTGGTAGACAGACATGACACAATAGTGCCCAGAGCAAAGCCAAGGACAGAGCTGCTCTAAGGCCTGAATCTACATAATAGCGTACAATGACGAATAATACCACACACCAGAAAATACGGTGAAAAGGAAAAATATTTTTCACAAATCTTTCTTTCAGGATAATGTTTCAATTTCAAACTGCAAGCTTAGGTGAAAGAGCGTCAAAAAACACTCAGTAAATAATTATTTAAAACGAAGGAGTCTACGAAAACGTATTTGCAGTTTGATTTAATATCTCTTTAATAATGAACGTTATTTATTTATTTAAATATATGAACATTATATTAAAGAAGGTCATTATAATAAGCAAACATGTTTTTAATTAGCAGTTTTGATAAGGTTTTGGGCGAATTGATGCTATGATAATTCAATGCATTTGATTTCACTAATTTGAGCGCTTTCTATCATTCCTATAAGGTGAAAAGGGCTGATTTTATGAGATACGGCACCGCCCCAGTGCTCAGGTCAGCACTACACATGTAAATGACCCCTGACACTTCAAATGGGAAATGAGACACTTCACTGACAGAATTATCTGAAGTGATGCATTTCAAGATATCATCTCATCTGCAGTAGCCAAAAGGCACCCAGCGTTCACACCCTACACAAAGCTTTGATCACACATATCAAAGCTTCACTTACACAGATGTACAAAGAGCTGCTAGAGTAAACAAAAGAAAAAAATATAGATTGCATAAAAATCTCAGATGTCTTAAATATATAAAGATACACATGTATAATATCCCCTGCTATATATTCTGAAAGATAGCATAGCATATTGTACACCTACTATGAATTTAACTGAACATGAACCTAAATGAATTAGCATTCATATGACTTTCCTCTACTTTCGTGTCCTTCTTTATTTTACTCTGGAGAGTCTGACCCTCTGGACCACTAATTACTCTGATGTTGCCACTTTAGAGACATAATGATCCTATAATGCTCAGATCAATATGAGAGTAGCACTATCTTTTCATCTGCTCTGAATAGAATGTGTAAAACAGCCGCAATTCTTCTCTTGGCTCATCATTTCTCCCCACATCTCCTCTCAGGTGTTACACACATACATCTGAGGCAAGCTTTTGGTATATTGGCAGGTGTATGATGGAAAGCTTGCTGTTAATCCTTTACATTAAGCACTGCTGCGACATCACATATGACAAATCTTTGTGTGTGTGTGAATTCTTGCTGCTTTTTTGACCCTTTTACGGATTTAAAAGGAAGTTTTCACCTGATAAATACATTTAAAAATGTATGCACATTTAGTTTTGTGAATAGCATTGATTTGGGTGTTCACTGCATTCTCTCACAAAATGCGTCATAAAAACGCATTTGTTTGTTTGGGTATTAGTCAGGTCTAATTTAATGATTTTTCTTTTTTAGTCTGCACTCAAAAAATAACTCCTTGGATGAACTCAAATTAATTAAGGGCAGGATTTCCACCCAATAAATTTGTTTAGCACCAATAAAAAAAATTACACAATTAAATGCAATTGAGTTGGTCCAACATGATTTGATCTAATAAAAGTTTAAATACATTTGTATTTTTATTTAACTTAATCTCAAAGCTCTGATAATATCATGTGTGTTAATTATGTGTTGTATATTTCGAAGTACCTTAGCTTTATTTAAAGTTATCATAAATAAACTAAAATAACCATTTTTAAACATATTTCATAGTTACATAACCCGTTGATTGAGACTGATCTCAGAACTATATTTAGGACAAGGGATGTCCAGATCCGATCATGTGATCAAAAATCGGGCCCAACACATGGTTTCATCGGAATCGAACATTACCTCCCAATCAGGACTCGAATTTATATGGATATATATTGTCATTATTCTTTACACATCTTGAGTTATGGGGTAGAGCAGAGTTAGACCGCTTTCTTGACTTCACACAGAAACAGCAACGTGTGTGGCATCACTGTTGCAAAGACGCTATTGGTTAAACGCCGGCAAACTAGAACAGGAAAGCAGCTTGAAGTGAAAAGCACGAGTATGTCTGTGGTCTGGAGGTATCATAAAGTTGATGATGACAACATTGCCATAGCAAACTGTGAGATGTAAACTTGGAATTGCCAACCGGGTATTTTAAGTTGATGTGCTATTTGTTTCTATATTAGATTCTTCTTATATTTACTGTTTCACTAAAGTCCAAAAACAAAGAATTGATGTTATTTATTACTTGATTGTTCAAGCTACCTCAAAGAAGTTCTCTGTTTGTCAACAGAGTTGCTGAATGATAAAACAAAGTGAATTAAACAAAAAAAAAACAAAAAAAAAAAGAGAGAGAGAGAGAGAAGCATCCTGGATCTGTTTCCTTGCTCTTCTTTATTATTCATTTATGTAATCTGGAAGTATTTGATCGGGTTTCGGTGGTTACTCAAAATCAAATAACTCGGACTCGGACTCGAGGGTAAAAATACCTGACAGGGACATCCCTAATTAGGGTAGTTAATGCTCAGTAAGCAAAGTAACAAACTGCATATTTGCTAGTTAAGCTGCCAACACCCAAAGCATGGATGCTTCTGCAAGGTGAAAATCCAAAACTCAAAGAGCTCTATTTTGACGGTCCATGCGCAGAGCACAAAACGCAGGGCGCAAACGCTTTCAGGGCGTGTCAGGACGCGTTTTTGCTAATTTAAGGACGGGAAATCTGCCTTGCGCCAAGGCGCATGGTCTAAAAGGGTTGAGTTTATTTTCTTAATTAGTTATAGGTGTGTTTTGAGAATAAACCAATTAGAGTCTCATCTCCCATTCCCTTTAAGACCCAGCTGCGTCGCGCCAAGAGCGCATTCGCTATTTACAGGACGCAAAGTAAGTCTAAGTGGAAAAAATTAGCATTTCACAAGCAAACAGTTAAAAGTTGACAGTTTTTTTTTACAGAAAACTGTTAAACAGAGCATCTACTGCGTGAGAATGAGAGATAAATGATCTACTTTCACTTTCGCTCTTGGATAGGGAAACCTTTACGCACAGACATCAATTAGCCTATAAATAATTAATTTAATTTGTTAAGCGCAAAGATTTGTTTCAAAACTATTTCTAAATTCAGTTCTAATTTCTAGCAAACAAATAAATGAACAATAATGGCCAAGTGTGGTCAAAATACTGAGTTATTTCCAAATACACCTGACATGCCCCATATGGTCTTAAACCTGACAGGTGGGCAAATCTAAGCTTGTTTTTAATAAAACAAATATAAATATGGATATATTAAATAATACTGCTAATAATAATAACATTATACAAAAGCAAATTGTTATGAATGAACTGAAAAAGCCTCCCGAGATGAAGAAGACATAAAAGCAGTGGTTTTTCATATTTATGTAGGCTAGAAAATAATATATTTTGTAATATTTTAATCCTTTATATTTATATTCTATATCTATTCTTATTATATCCTATATATATCCTTAATATTTACATTTTTTTATATGTAAAGATATTTGCCTATTGCTCTCTTGTCCGTATTAAGCAGTGCGTAAGCGAGGCGCAACTCTGCACCGGAGTTTAGACCGGGTTAGTTTTGGTCTAATGAAAAATCTATTTTAGTTTCTCAAAATAGCAACGCGCCAGCGGTCTGTCTCAGAACGCCTTCCTTTTTAGACCAGAACGCCTATGGGCGCACAAATGAGCGCTAATGCATGTGCTATTTAAACAGCGTAGCGCAACGCCTCAAAACGATTCTTGCGCCAAGCTGAAACTACCAAAAGACTATTGCGCCGCGCCTTGCGCCACACTGCGTAAATTTACCTCTCACTCATTTTCTTTTTCGCTTAGTTCATTTATTAATCTAGGGTCACCACAGCGGAATGAACTGGAATGAATCGCCAACTTATAGGATGCCCTTCCAGCAGCAAACCATCACTGGGAAACATCCATACACACTCATACACACACATACACAAGGGACAATTTAGCTTACCCTATACCACATATACCACATGTCTTTATACTTTAAACTGCAGCACCTGGAGGAAACCCACGCCAACACAGGGAGAACATGCAAACTTCACAAAGAAATGCCAACTGACTCAGCCGAGGCTCAAACCAGTGATCTTTATGCTGTAAGGCGACTGCGCTTCCCTCTCCATCGTGTCGCCCACCCCTCATTGGCAGATGTGCAAACTGCATAAAATGTTCAAATGAGATATGATGTAAAAATAAATATAAATCAAAAAGTTACAAATATCCATGAGTTTGTGTTGACCAAACCGAAATGAAGTACAAATGTGAACACACCCCAAAACAAATATTGGTAGTGTAACCTACATTTTTCTTAGCATATTCTTTGTGTCTTCATGTGGCATTCTTCAACTCTGAGTCCCATCAGGATCCATTAGTCCATTCAAAATTACAGCAATTAATATTTCTGCATTAAGCCCTGACAGGAATTATTCTCCTCTAATGAGTTACCAATGTGCAGAAACGTCTCACCAGATTATGTGACTAGCAATTATATTTTCAAGACCCCAATTGCTTCCAATGAAAAGAAATTCAGACTTTTTCTGACAAACGATGTTCAGTCTGAAACATGAAACTTTGACTCCAGTCTAAAGACGGATTTTAGACTATTACAAAAAATAAACACAAAAGAAACGTGCATGAACGTGTACTACAGTCTTTTGTAGTGCTTATGTTGAATTCTTATGGCACATTTTAACTGCTTCATGTAAATAAATGTTACTATAAATGTTACCGAAGTGTGTTTCAATCCCACAAAGCTCTTTTTTCCCCCTGCCCAGTCGCCATGGCAACCTCTATTCAGCCTGTTTATTAAGGAGGAGTCATGTTTAATTGATCCACTAATGCACTGCCGCGCAGTCACTGGTTTGGAGTCTTTTGTTTCCAGGTCATATTCTAGGTCCAGACATTTACATAAAAGCATTACATTTGCTGAAACCAGTCATTATTAGTAATTTTCCTCCTTATCTGCTGGTGATGACTGCAGTATAAACACAGATTCATAAACGGTAAATATTACGTTGTTGAGGAAATATTATATTGTTTTGAGCTTTTTTTTAGCTTAATAAAAACCTGTTTAGTCACAGTGGAAATGGAAAGCACAACGCTGACAGAGAACTTTGTATGACAGCCAGCTCTCTGCTTGGGAGTTCTGTTGGAAGGTGCCTTTGTGTATCAAACAAATACTCTCACTTCGTAGGACACAAATTACCAGATACATTTCGGTTTCACCAAAATCCCCAGACACATGCAGACTAAACAATATCACAGCTCCATTTGGCTAATTATACAGTTCTCAACATGCAAAATTCTCTGTGAGGCTAGTTTAGAACATGAAATGCAGTTTATACAGGGGACTGACAAGCTTCTAAATATAATACAGGAATTCTGATACAGATTCTGATGGTTTTATTGGCAATACAAATGTATTTAATTTGCACCGGATTCAAATGATTCAGAGACTTATCGACAAAAACAAGTCTTTAATTTGCTATGTTGCACTTGGGAAATATTAGGAGTTAAAATTTCCATTTAAAGCAAATGTACTTTTTTGTGCAAATACATAATTATTACAAAATTCCAGTAATGTCATTTCAAATTTCAGAAATGATGGCAGGTGAAAAATCAGTGTTTCTGAATTTCACTTGAGCCCTCCAGCACTGGACAGTTGTTTATGGCCACACTGGACCAAAGCAACAGATGTGCTTTACACACTGCCAATCCACATTACACTCCACTGCCTGAGACCAGGTGTGCAAATACACAGCAGTTGAGGTCAGGACAATCTGACTCCAAAAAAAGTGACCACTAAACAGGTAAACTTTGTTTCACGAGTGAGTGTTTTCAATGATATTTCATCTTCGTAAAAAGATTTCTAGACAGCTCTGACACACCTGTGCCTTTTGTACCCATAAAACTTAAAGTGCCCCGTTATGATTTTTTTGAAAATGACCTTTCATGCAATGCATAACACAGCTCAAAGCAGATGAAAACATCCTGCAAAATTTGAAATGTGAAAGTGCGCTGCTTATAAAGTTATTGTCTTTCAAAATAAAAAGTTAACTCTGAGTCATTTAAACTATTTGTTTTTGATCAAACATATACATACACACAACACAAACCTTTCGGATGGTATGATAACCTTGGATAAAAATACCACAGTTTTACAGTATCACGGTATTGTGATTACTGCTTAAAAATAAGTTCTAATTAAATGTCTGAGTAAAAAAAAAACAATTATATTTAAGGAAAAACTAATAATATTTTGGAACTGTAAACATGTCAGGCTAAATAATTAAAATAAATCATCTGCTGTCTTCATTAATTTCAAAAACACAGATTTCTTTACAACAGATAAAAAAAAAACTGTTATGATCACCAGCGATTGAGCGGCTGCAGATCACTAATAAACATGCAGTCACAACAGTTACTGCATGTTACTGCACTACAGTTATAAACACACTCACAACAGTTCCTGATCCTGATCTGTTATGTGATGGACACTGACAACGAAAGTGAGTATACAAATGCAGGTTTATTGAGAATGGTCAAGCAAGCAACGGTCACAATCAAGAGCAAACAGATGTATGCAGGTACAGTAAATCCAGAGCCGTAGTTCTGCAGCTGCTCGATTGCTGGTGATCATAACAGGAATGGTATAACAGAAAATGTTTGCACTTTTAAAAGCCTAGAAACCGGTTATCGTGCCATGCTTACAAAGAACAAGGCTGTGAAGAGTCAATGGTTAAAGTTAATTTCATACCTACCAATACCACAGCAGTGAAGCTTCAACCTTGCACTGTGTCATCACTGAAGACTTCTACTGTAAAGATACTAAATACGGGATTCACAAGTTGGTTGATTGGAAAGTTCTTCAGCAGTTTTGTGTATTCTATTAGAGTTTTCTCACATACTTGGCTCAATTCTTGATTCTTGATTTTTATTCTTCAATACAATAAGTTTAGATGTCTAAACAGTTAGCTTATTGTTCACATCAGATTGTCATTTCTTATTGATTTAAGCAAACTGCAAATGCTTTGGCACAAGTGTGCAAACAGTCCAAATGTCTAAAATGAACAAATTAGTCGATTCTCATTCAAACTGTCAAACTCTTCAAAACTTCTCAATCATGTTTTCATTGTGTAAGCCATCACACTCACAACTATTTATCCAATTATCAAACACTTGTATGCATGCAAGTTTACACCATAAATATCTGATATTGACATTCTTTGTAAAGTCTGCTAAATTGATAAATGACCGCTAATTGAAATACAATTAGCATCTATTTAGCAACTATCTATTTAAGCATAAATATTTAGATTGTCCATAGCACAATCACTACCTTTTTTAATGGAGAACATCCACAATCCTGCAGCAACATGCTTGTGCACTGTAAAAAACAAAGTTGACTCAACTTAAAATTTTAAGGCAACAAACTTCACAACATTTTTGAGTTTACTCGAATTGAGTCAAGTGAAGTAAATGGGTTCGAAGTTGAGTTCAAAAAAGTGAAATCTCTGACAAGTCCAAAAAAAGCGACAGAATTTATATCTATCTATACATACAGTAGTCAACATTTAAAGTGGGTCACCACTTTCACAAAGTTGTCCTAAAACTATAGAACAACACCAATTCTTGTCCTTGGACAATTTGAAAAACATTTTTGATTCACTTCGAATGTTGATCACTGTATATAATTATGTACTGACTCAACAAATGTCCGATTTTTTTTTTTTTTACTTTAATATACAAGATTGACTGTCATGGTGAGAAAAACAACTAACCATTTTGAATAGTGTAGCTCACAAGATGACAATTACACTTTATGTTTTAGTGGCCTTGGCCAAATTACTGACAAAATAACTAGGATTTGAATCATGAATGAAATGTTTTGGGAGAGTAACTACATTTTGCAGACTTGTAATAAAGATTAATTCTGAAGTTCCAGCAAACCGTTTTGACATTTGCACTGACAGTTTAGAGAATGTTAAGAAAAATGTGGCAAAGCAAATGAGAAAACCGTAAAGAATGCTTTTTGATCAGACTCAGGCTCAAATTGATAAGGTAATGGCCATGTTCATTTGCTGTGTAAAATCTTCCAGACTTGATAAGGCATAATCCAGTAACTGTGAAAGGCATTCTCATTCCAGCATGTGCTGGATTCAGTAGACCAGTCACAACAGACTGGGCCATATGACCAATCAAATTAGTGTCATTAAAGGGGGAGTTTGGGAAAATGTATCATTAAGCGATGCGCTTGGGAGTCATTACACAAATAAGGTAAATACATAAATGCATATTATAAGACAATGAAAGTGTTTTTGACCTTGCGTGCATGTCAGTCTGTCCTTAGGAACTCCCAAAAACAAAATATAACATTTTTCTAATACACACTAGGAATACTTTAAAAATCACTATAAAGAAATAACATGCTTAATTTAGAACTTTCTAATTGGATTCCACTTCTTTGCTTGACATAATTAAGAGGCTTTGTAGCCTAATTCACTTGAATAAGAGTGAGACTGACGTCAACTTTTCATGCCTGTCTGCGTTAGCCTATATTCACGCAAAGCGTTACAGACAATCATGAAATTGTGTCTTTAAGAGCCCGATCCCAGGTTGAATTATTAATTACACAAGTCAGGGGTACATGAGTGGCTAATTACAGTTGACAGATTGCAATAAGTGTCTTGTAAGTAAATGTTAGGTTTAATGTCTTCGTTTCCAGAAACCACAATTATGCATGGTTAATTTAAATCTGTGCATAATAACCATGCACATGATGAAATAACATTAACATTATTAGTGTTTCATTATATATTTAAACAATGCAAAATTGCTAATAATTCCTGGTAAAAACGCTATAAAAGAAAAAAGATTATAGATAAATAAAAATAAATTAATTAAAAAAGCCCTCCTCAATTTATGATTTGTGGATTCCAGGCGATGTATAGGATACATTTCCCAATCTTTGTCCGCCACCCCCCCCAACCCCGCCTGACCACCATTTTTTTGGCTCCTGACAGTGTTTAAATGGATAATTCATCCAAAAATTTTAATTGTGGCATCATTTTCACATGTTATTCCCTGTCCGTCTTACTTCAGTATAACACAAAAGTATATACATTACAAATAAAATAAATAAATGTTTTGTTTACAGATTTGTTAAAATATGACTAGGTTAAGCTAATAATTTGGTTGGTAACGGAGTCCGTATTATTCATAGTATCAGAGCAGAGGGAAATAAAAGATCCTATTTATGATTGCATATTCATCTATTTATGATTGCATATTCATTTTTCATCATAACTCCGTGTTATACCGTGTAAGTCATTTATTATTGTCAAGCTATTTTTCACCCACCTTGCTGTATAAAATAACATGCTTCCAAATATATATATTTTTGTTGTAGACAAATGGGAAGTTACAAGTTTGTAATATCATCATAAGCATTATAAACTATCTGTATAGTACTGGGGTAGACTAAACCTAATCTTAAAAACATTAGCAGTAGTGGTTTCATGTCAAATTGTAACATCAGTGGAATATTTTTATTCAACAATACCTTCTCTATAGTGAAAAATATATTTCGTATAATTTTAGATTATTTAGATTATGGTTGGAAGGGAACATATGCTAGTGTAATTGGCGGTTCAATCTGCTGAGGATAGATTATTTAAGTTTAAAATCTTTTTTTTCACAATTACAGAACACTAATTACACTATTAATTTAGATTTTAAATAAATATGGCAGTAAATATTTTATTGCTGGTTATGGTGTTTTGCTTCTGATAAATAATAAAAAAGACACAATCTGTACAGAACTTCTGATAAAAATAAAAATCTACAAAGATTTTTAGATTTTGGTCTTCTCTATTTCTCCAGTCATTTAAATGTTCTTACATGTCCAAAGATGTATGTATAGTAACCCAAAAAAAGGAATGATTTAAAGTAAAATCTTTAGCCAAAGTTAGTTTTCCTTCAGCAAACAACCTAAAATTAAACCTGCATTTTTGTTACTGTTGTCAGATGGCGCTAGAGTTGAAGGAACAATGGTTTTCTTTGCTGAATTTGTATTCCTTACACCCTTTCTTTCAAGCGCAGCACTGTTAGTAAAGCAGGTATACATGATTACTTTTGTGTCCATGGAGGTTTGAGTGACAGAAGAATAAAAGCCGTATAGATGTTGCTTTTGTAAATCTTTAAAAATAAACTATAGGAACCCACGGCCGGACATCTCACAGCCCTTTAATAGGTGCAATTATTGCTTAACAGCCCATAGTTACACCCATCATATGTCCTCCTATGTTGAAATGTCAGCATTCTATGACAGTCTATTGCCAAGCTAAACAATCAATAAAAAAATGCTACATTCAGTGAACAGGATGTAAAATCGATACTTTAAAAAAAAAAAAGAAAAAAAAGGGGGTTTTATATTCTCTAAACTTTTAGCAAAGTCCAACAAGAATTTTAAAGATAATTCCCAGAACAAAGTCCTGATTCAAATGGAAAGACTGGACCCTTTAACAAGGTTCACAAGGAGCATTGATTGTACATTGGTGAGAAAGTGACAGAAGAGAGTGAAAGATGTGAACGGCACGTTTCTGATAACTGGACATGGCTGTTCCTTTAAGGCCGCTTGAACAATAGGTAAGCCTCAGAGACGCTGATTTACAGAAGACGGTGAATTGAAGAGGGACCCATGGGGACACTGGATGTCCCAAAAAAGAATCTTGGGCTGATTGCAAGAAAGACTGGCCTGATTGTACCAGATTTTTGGGGGCCTATGCAGCACTTGTCCATGATGCTTCTACAATAGGCAGTAAATACATGGGATAAGGTGGAGATCCTTGACCTAATGTGATGACATTTCCAGCACTGTCCTTCAGGACACTGGCTAAAAGCAATGAGCCATCTGCACAGAAAAACTGAGTGGAATCAACTTACCCAAAGTACTTTCTAATCATAATTCAAAAAAGAAATAATACGATGCATATTTTGCTTGAAATTGCTCAATGAAAATAAATTTTCTTGCAGATTAAATGTTAAATTAGGCTTTTTAAAAAATTACCTATCATGACGTGTACAATAGCCGTTTACAATATCACAGTGGCGATGATTGCCTTACAGCAAGAAGGTTGTTGCTTCGAGCCTTGGCTGGGTCAGTTGCCATTTCTATGTAGAGATTGCATGTTCTCCCCATGTTCGCGTGGGTTTCTTCTGGGTGTTTCGGTTTCCCCCACAAGTCCAAAGACATGCGCTTTGGGTGAACTGGGTAAGCTAAATCGTCCGTAGTGCATATGTGTGAATGAGAGTGTATAGGTATTTCCCAGTGATGGGTTGCTGCTGGAAGGGCATCCACTGCGTAAAAGATATGATAGATAAGTTGGCGGTTCATTCTGCTGTGGCAAGCCCTGAATAATTAAGGGTCTAAGAAAAAGAAAAGAAATTAATTAATTAATGAAAATAGCTGTTTCCTATTTTTAAAGCTCTGCAAATAAAGCTCTGCTTCATTTGCATAACTGATTACCATAGATGTGTAACTAATTTGCATATTACATTACTGGTTGTCAGCAACTGTCTACTTTGACTTGACCCATGACAAGCACCATAGTTTTTTTGTGAGAATCCATTGTGAATTTATTGTAGAGGCAAACCTTTAATTTTAGTGCAGATCTTTTTTTTATAATCCTTACAGTTGCAAAATGTATAATTAAAGCACAATTTCTAACTAATTTAGAACTCTAAAATCACTGAAGCTGCAAAACTGAAACTTGCATAGAGTTTGAAGTGATTCACAAGAGAACATAATTCAATCAGTAAATGCACACGTTCAAACACATCTTACTGTGAACATACTCAGCAGAAATGTGTGATTGGTTAATATTCTAAGTATTACAACAAAACGAAAAAGAAATCAGACAAAATACACATCTAAATGTAATGGTGCAATTTGACCCTTCTTATTCAATTTCACATTTCACTTGAATCACAACAGTAGTAATAAATTTAGCAGTAAAGTTATTTATACACAACAGCAAAACCCTCCTAGAAATGAATATATCTGAAAATGTGCTTTGAATAATGTAAACACAAGAGTTAAATACAAGTTGCCTTTATAAAAAAAGTGTGTTGCATCATGTGTGCTGCCATACTGAGATCACAAGACCGGCTGAATACTAATTTAACATCGGTGACATACCCGTTAATTGAATAAATGAATCATGGCTGACATTTCTTTCAAATAATTTATGGCTGACATGAGGACATTTCTTAAATGGTATCAGCAGCCAAAATCTTCATCCGAACTGCAGATTTTTTAAGTCCAAGGTGACATAATGGGAAACATTATGTTGTATAGTATAGATAATTGTAGATACAATTGAAGTCAGAATTATTAGCCCCCCTGAATTATTAGCCCCTGTCTTGTTCTGTATTAAGGAGAGAATATTTTTTCAACACATTTCTAAACATTTTAATAACTAATTTCTAATAATTGATTTATTTTATCTTTGCCATGATGACAGTACGTAATCTTTTGCTAGATATTTTTCAAGATACTAGTATTTAGCTTAAAGTGACATTTAAAGGCTTAACTAGGTTAATTAGGTTAACTAGGCAGGTTAGGGTAATTAGGCAAGTTATTGTATAATGATGGTTTGTTCTGTAGATTATAGAAGAAAATATAGCTTACAGAGGCTAATAATTTTGACCTTAAAATGGTTTTAAAAAGTATAAAAGCTGCGTTTATTCTAGCTGAAATAAAACTAATAAGACTTTCTCCAAAAGAAAAAATTTTATCAGACATACTGTGAAAATTTCCTTGCTCTGTTAATTATCATTTGGGAAATATTTAAAAAAGAAAACAAAATTCATACGGGGGCTAATAATTCTGACATCATCAGTAGATTGCTGTATATCTACAACTGTTGTATACATAATATATCATTTTTAGTGTCTGAAGTTTTTTTTTTAATTACTGTTTTAACTATGTATGCATATTATGGTATTTATTATAATTTTTATTAGTCAAATTTAGTTTCAAGTGTGTGTTTGACGCATGTCAGGGAATTGTGCTGCAATACTCTATTCCTGTCCAATTTTAAATAAACTAAACTAAACATTACTAAATGCACCCTATCATAGATCCGTCACCTTGTATTTCTTTCAGTAAGTTAATCCATCTCATATAATTTTTCTCTTTGTCTTGTTCATAGTTGTTTGGATGACTAGTCTAAAATGCTGGGTAAAATATGGAAAAAAAACTAAACAATGGGTTAACAGTTTAAAAATATCATTTAAGAACTTAACACAAAGTTGGTTTTGTCCAATTTGAATTGAAACAACCAAGAAATTTTTTTAGTTTACTACAAAAACAGTTTTAGTTTAGTTTAGTGTCTTTTATTTTCCACAGAAGAAAAAAACACATCCTACAGGACTTAAGCACAAATAGACAAGGTTATACAACACACCCTGCAAGAGGCGGCGTGTTTAGAAAGTCGCTACAAGCCAAATTGGCTTCTGTTTTTCAGTTCACTGATTCTCCTCAAAACAAAAACGCTAGCTGCATGTGACATGTTTTACATACAGTCTATTTCTGAGCAAGCCACAATTTAGAGCGCTAGGCCAAATTACTGTTATTGAAATGACCCGAGATGAATGATACCTGCCTTCCCACTTTCCAAAACACAAGTTAATTAATTTGTCCAGAAGACTCGGTGGCATCTGTACAATTGCTCGGGCCTGATTTCATCTAGTGCAGCCTACTGGCTTCCAGAGCACTATTAAACATTCTCATACGAAGAGAAGGGAGGAGAATATAATTACAACCAATGTGTTAGTATCAAGTGGGACCTGAGGAATGTCATTTAGGTCAGACAGCCATTCCTTAATCAGATCTGCTGTTTTCTTTTTTAATCAAGGCATACAATCATTGGCTAGCGGCTCGGGTTATAATGCAGAACTGTGGCCTAATCTTTCACACTCACATTTTACTGCCTTTTGTGTGTTTAATCTTCAGTGCTGTCAATCACAGCCAGGGTTGATTACTGCAGTATTCGACAGTGTGTTCCTGAGGAATTAAATAGGGACATGACGTGAGAATGACATTGGGGGTCTGGCAACCGATATGCAGATTCGCATTGATACAGTGCTTCTGGACCCACCCACAGGTTCAAATCATAATTTCGTGCTAAGCCGTGAACTTGTTACTGCACAACCTACAAGCATCCTTGACGACGCTTGATGTAACTTAAGTGACACAGACAAGGGCAGTGTAAGACTGTATTAAACATCACAATCAGTGCTTATTTCCTATATATATATATATATATATATATATATATATATATATATATATATTTTTTTTTTTTTTATGCACAAGATTATTTAAAAAAATACATAAGAGCCTAACTTTTTCAAAATGACCTAAAATGCAACAAAATTAGTCAGAAAAGTTAAAAAAATGTAACAATAATTTTAAATTAATCATTTGGATTTTAAGGCATTATTCCATTATTTCCAAATAAAAACTCTGGAGCTGAACTGTGAAGTTCGCGCACATGAAAAAAAATTCAGTCATTCATTTATTCACTTTTCAGCTTAATCCCTTTATTATTCAGGGGTGGCCACAGCGGAATGAACCGCCAACTTATCCAGAATATGTTTTACGCACTGCATGCCCTTTCAGCTGCAACCCTTCACTGGGAAACTACCATACACACATTCACACACTAGAGCTGCACAATTAATCGAAAAAAGATTGCTATCTCGATTCGACCCCCTAGACGATCTTAATCCAGCATTTCTAGTGAAAAAATCAGTTTGTGGCACAGAGAGATAGTTTGAGAGCCGTATGCGAAGTATTAACAGCACTTAGCAGTGAAAATTAAACCGAAAGCGTGCACATCATTTAAATAATTATATCGCATTTTAGAGTTATGATTGCGACAAGCATTTAATATGTTTTTTCTTTTATAGCAAACACACAGTTGTGCATGAAAACAAATGTTTACAGTGTCAGTATAAATACTCTAGCCTATATTATGTTGATTTTACCAGTGAATAAAATGGTCTAATAAGTTATCCATGACAGATTGCAAGCACATATCTCAAACATAATTCAACATCAGAACTATTATAAGTAGAATAGAATTATTTATAGAAACCAGTAGGCCTACACATAATATTATTATAGTTGTTTTATGATACGCTTGAGAAAAAAAACAATAATAATTGCTGACTCATATTAACCTTTATTTTACATCTACAGAATCGTGAGAAAATCGGTATCTTTATTTTAAGCAAAAAAAAAAAACAATCGCGATTCTCATTTTAGACAGAATCGTGCAGCTCTATCACACACACACACACACACACACACACACACACACACACACACACACACACACACACACACACACACACACACACACACACACACACACACACACACACACACACACACACACACACACACACACACACACACACACACACACACACACACACACACACTACGGACCACCAAATCACCAAAGCTCACCCAATTCACCTATAACGCAAATCTTTGGACTTGTGGGGGAAACCGGAGCACCCAGTGGAAACCCACGTGAACATTTGGAGAATTTTAATAGGGTAGGGCTGTGCGATTAATCAAAATTGAATCGCAATCATGATTTAAAATGTTGCAATTAGTTAAAGCACAAGAGGCTGCAATATGAACTATTTAATTTCCTCTGCCCAGAGCAAATGTGTGACTGTCGTCTGTGGATGCTGGACTTTTGCACTGTGTACGGGTGTAGTAACGAGCAAACAAAGAAAACAAAGCATAAAGGCAAAACATTTCATAGGTAAGATTTTATTTTTTCTATTATTTTATTTTTTTTTTGTTTTTGTATGTTACAAACTTTTGTACTAAACAAGTATTTATGATAATGCAGTTTCTTACAGCAAAGACCATGTGGCAAAGTACAATATAAATGAAGTATGACAACGAGATGCTGTTAAAAACTTGTATTATTGTCGGCTAAGTGAAGGAGTCGTTCATAACGGAGATATAAACACAAACTAATCACTCCCTCCGTTAGACTTAAAAGTGAAAGCAGGAAAGGGGGTGCTTCAGGACATGGGTTAGACAAGAAGGGGGGATAATACATTTCCATGCAAACAAACACATACTTTTTGTCGGCAATGCCTGTGTGGTCACTGATCCATCATTGTAGAAAAGTGATGTAAAATGATGATTTTCGAAATTTAAAAAAAATTGAACTCCGGTCAAAGACATATATATTTATGAATATATATTTCTAGATCTAGGGCAAAGCAGTAGCGCAGTAGGTAGTGCTGTCACCCCACAGCAAGAAGGTTGCTGGGTCGCTGGCTCGAGCCTCGGCTCAGTTGGCGTTTCTATGTGGAGTTTGCATGTTCTCCCAGCGTTCGCGTGGATTTCCTCCGGATGCTCCGGTTTCCCCCACAGTCCAAAGACATGCGGTACAGGTGAATTGTCTAGGCTAAATTGTAGTGTATAAGTGTGTGAGTAAATGTGTGTGTGGATGTTTCCCAGAGATGGGTTGCGGCTGGAAGGGCTTCCGCTGCGTAAAAACTTGCCGGATAAGTTGGCGGTTCATTTCGCTGTGGCGACCCCTGATTAATAAAGGGACTAAGCCGACAAGAAAATGAAATGAAATGAATGAATTTCTAGCTCTTTATGGCAGGTCCTCTAGTGCACCTTTGGTCCCACATTCATTTCAAATCAGCGCTACCCTTTACTGAAATGGTGGCTCCATTGACGCATTCCTTCCAATAGACAACAATGGCATAAGTGACATCTAATGTAAATATCTTTGAACACTCACTGCATTTTAGCAGTAAGAAGCTACGATAGCGATTATTGTGCTGAAACTTGACTACAAAATTAAATCACAAATAAATAAATAAATCCCAATCCCCCAAGTATTTTCCCCAAATTGCACAGCCCTAGTATTAGGTAATTTGTTTGTAATGCTAGTTGTATATCCACAGCAAATATAATTACCACAACAGATTAATTAAGGTACAAACATACAACTGCATTCAAAAACACTAGTATTAATTTTATGTGGGCAGGCTGCCCGCACTCAACGGATTGTTTTCCATTACCCCTGTTCCCATCCCCTCTGTCTATGTTGTGTCTTGCCGGTGTGCTTATGCTAAGATAGGGCTGTTTTTCTCCCTTTTCTCACTTTGTCCTAATCAAGGGCAAGCTGAGGGGGTGTTTTTTAGCCTAACTGTCCAAATGTATCTTTCTTCGTTTCTAAATGCTACCTCCTAAGATCTGTCTCCCCTGAAAAGTTGTTTGTGATGTTTTGTGTATGGTCTGGGGGGTCCAATTTTCGCTATACGAAAGTGTAGTGACAAAGGCTTGATTGATTGATTGATTGATTATGAATTGCAACTCAGAGATACACATTTTACACATTCAATTTATCACTTCGCAAGTGTTTTTTGAGGCCTTTTAAACGCATAAAGACAAGACACAACAAAGACTTTGCAGTAATCTTTTACATTTAATTATTCGATTACTATGTACGGAATACTGTTAGACTTATCAGAAAACAATGAAAAATAATATTTTTTTATTTGTATCTTTTGCTTTATTGAGTTTATCTATGCTTGTAGATTGAACAAGCAAACTCAACACAGAAATGTCAACTGACCCAGCCGAGGCTGTACCCAGCGACCATCTTGCTGTGAGGCGATCATGTTACCCACTGCACCACCATGACACCATTGCAATATATATCACAAAATTAAAAAAATATCGCAATGTTAGATTTTTCCAGTATCGTGCAGCCCTACATATAACTAATTTTCTGAAACATTACTGTTTTTACTGCATTGCAATGGATTTTTAATCAAATAAATGCAGCTTTAGACATTTAAAATTGTCTTCACCTATCAATTAGGTAATTTTTCAGGCTCTTAAATGTCTCATTTTATAGGTTTTGCAGGAATATGTACACTTTTCAAGAAAAACATAATTAAAATGTGTTAATTTCCATTTAACAAGCAGTGTTTAGATTATATAATGCATCAATAAACTAACTGTCATCACTTTCTATAAATAAACTATTATCCTCCTAAGCCACATTTACTGGGCAATGATCGATTCATCATTTCCTATACAGTATAGGCTCAGCAGTCCTTCACATGTGTTTGCGTATTCAGGAAATATATATCGAAGGAAAGGAACAGAGATACATTTATCTAATCGTCCTCTGAACACCCCAGCACACTGTGTAATCAATAAACTTGTTTTAGGCAAAGCACCTTTTCTAGTGACTCAGACATTAACCCTCCATTAACTATTTCAGAAGCTGTTAAATGCACCTCAGTCAATAATGCTAATTCGAAAAGCTATTGTATAAGCTGTTAAGAAATGTGTATTCATATTATGGTAAAGTGGCAATCTTTATTACAGGCTATTACAAATTGCAAAAAAAGTCAATATGGTGAGGGGAGATATTTCACACCGTGGTGAATTATGGTGCTGGAGTGGAGTTCTAAGCACTAATTTTAGTGGAAGGACAGCTTTTCTCCTCCTGGTCAATGCATTTTAGGACACTGATATTGAAGTGATGGGGAGACCCTCTGCCAGACTTTAACCTCAGTCTGTAATTAAGCCAGATGGAAGATAATAAATGTTCTGCATAATTGAACATTACTTTACTGATGGTTTCAAGCACTCATAAGGGGAACCTACTGAGGTCAACGTTAAAGTCCATCATGAGCAAAGTGTAATCAGTTTTATACATTGATATTCTGTAAGGCAAAGGGGAAAAATGAAATACTTTTTTGTTCTGTTTTTGAAGTAAGCTGTAAAACACAAATGCTCAATTTGGAATTAAAATATTAATGTCATACACACAGTTCAGGTCTTGGTGAATAGCATTCCAGTCATGCTAAAATAGAGAACAGATACATCACAAAACACCAGGTTATTAGGCTACTACATCTTACAATTAATAAAGGAACTCACTATTGCTTTTAATTTAATTAGGATTTTATTTGTTTATATGTTAACTATGTGTGATTCTCCAAAATTCACTTCTCCATTTAATATTTTTTAACACCATCTTAATGGTTAAAATCATTTTGAGAAATCAAAAAGAATGACCAATTAATTAAAATAATACAACAAGTATTTAATAAGGTCATCTTAAAGATATACATAACAATATAACTTGCATTACCTTGTCTAATATTGTGAACTTACCTTAAACAATGAACTTTGCAACACCACAAAATAAACGATAAATTATAATATGAAACAATATACTTTTTATTTTGTCTACTAATTATTTTTTGTCATTTTGCACAACCCTAACAGCTACAAAAATTGAAACCCATTGAAATAAGATTTACTTTTTTACAAATACTATTTCATTTAAATAATATTAACCCTTTACCGCATGGTAAACGTTATTTATTTTCATTTTGCTGCCATTGTTTCTTTAAGACCAATGTTCTAATTTTTTGTTTGGAAAGAGAAGACCTTGGCTTAGCCAATGATGCACTTTGGTCACATGACATGCAGTGTTTTTTTGTGGCACGATTTCTGACAGACTGGCGTTTATTGTAATTGATAAATGCAAATTTAAACGTCAATAAAAACAATTAATCAAATTATGTCAGATCCACAAAAAAATTTTAAACATCACCTCAAGTAAGTTATGATGACATATTCACAACTCAAAAACGTTTTAACAACTTTTTTTTTTGTAAATCGATCAAATGTATGTTGCCAAATGGCATCACTGTTCAATAGTGGAGTGTGTAATATTGCAATAGCTTAGCTAGCTAGCAAGTTCATCTGTGATCTTTAAGTTGTAACAATAACAACATGAATGCTAGTATTATAATGTTGATTAGTCATATGGTAACGTTATTTAAATTTTGGATAAAATGCAATTTTAATGGCAACATTAAATGACAAGAGCAGTGATGCAGATAGTTCAGGCAAGTTAGCTCAGAGGCATATAAGACAGGTGTAGTATAGTATATAAAATAATATATAAACATTGTTAGCTAGTAGCTACATTATTCTTTCTGATGCATCTGGATATAATAGATTTGTTATTTATTTGTTTTAATATTTACTGGAGAAAATATTTATATTTACTGTATGCTGTCTACATAATAATACAATATTATGTTGGTTTTCAATAATATTAGGTAAAAATGAATGGAATAAATAAAAGCTGTTAGAATATAAGTTTTTGAAAAGTATGTATTAGGTGTCATTAATAAGTTCTGCGTTAAAGCTTATAATACTATATAATTATTTTTAAAATAATAATAACAATAGCAACAATAACAACAATTCATATATATTAGCTCTCATTTCAATTTCAACAACTAACCAAAATGTCCTAAATTCAAATTCAATTCTGTGTCAGAATTCTGTTTTATGACTGGATCCTGAGATCGTATCCATGTTTTGGGTCTTATCGTAAGGATCTAGGTATTCCTACAGACATGAGGAAACCGTGGCGAGTCATACTTTCTAATGATTACAATTTTGACTGACTGATCTTGACCCCATGAAAAATCTTACTGAATGAAAGACACCCAGAACTTCTGATGCGAGACCATGACTTAAAAGGAGGGAAAGGCTTTCAAGTAAAAAGACATGGCAACATTTGAAGTAACAACAAGTCAATGTTACGATATCGCAGAACATTTTCAAAGTGTGTTTCTGAAAAGATATTTGAAAAGTCTTCAAGTAAGTTTTTCTACGGGTCATTTTGTGTCATAAAAAGCGCTACATTCCCAAAAGGCATGATTAGTTCATCAAAACTACTACTGTCCATGTCTCTATGTACCAGAACAGCTCTAAAATGTTCTCAGTTTTACAAGCAGTGAAGTTTTAATTAAGACAAAATAGCTCATTTTAGCCTGTCTGCTGCTCATTGTAAGCTTGAGATTTTCATTACGGTTCAAAGAAGTCCTCATAAAATGGTCACTGAAAAATTCAAGCCCAATTACAGTGTCAGTCTGTCGGACAAATTGCCCTCACTGAAGGCTCTGTGACAGGTGTATTGTGGAAGAATTGATTCTCACCGAGGGATAAGTGAATTGTCATTATGTGTCTGTTTCTTATGACATCTAGCTGGATGTCCTCTGATTCATGCCAGTAGATTTGAATCACTGGACTGTGTAGATGAAAACTCATGCTACCATCGGCATTAGTGAAGGGAGAGATAAAGACATCCACTTCACAGGTCAAGAGCTAAAGACTTTAAAAGGTTACAGATCAGAAGAGAGGGTTAAAAGATTTGTAAAGTAAACCACAAACGAAAAAAAACACAAAGAGTTGAGGAAAGAAACAGAACCAAAAAGACGAATCACAGCAGCGGGAGACGACCTTAAACCCAGATACCTGACCCGTTCAAAATGTGGCCGTCATAGCGGAAGCCACACGTCGAGGGAGATCAATAGAATACCTGCAGGCTCCATTAGCTTGATTAGACAGAGGGTTGTGTTCAAGCACTGACTCCTGTGAATGCAGACAACTTTATTCTGTGGATTATATGGGATAAGAGCTGCTTGGCTTTATAGACAGAGGACAGAGAAAGAGCAGGTGGCAGTAAAGCAAGGCTTGGACCGCTGCTGCTGGAAAGACAGGCAATCCTGCAGAGTCTTGGCCAGCAGCTCTTTCAGCATAAGGTGTCTCTAATTGGGGTATCAGAAACACAGGTCTTGGCAGAGACCACTAATCAAAGACCACAGATTGAAACATTCAGTGGAAACTACAGAGGATACAAAAGGAGGCAAATGAAAATAAAAAATGAAAGCTCAGAATCTTGAATAATGCGTTTTCCTATGATAAAAAGAAAAAAAACTATAGAATGCCACAAAACAACAACAAAAAAGGGCTAATTAGAAAGATTGGCTAATTTTTTTAATGATGTTTAGCTAACTTAATGGTTCTTTTGTTTTCAATCTGTGTATGTGGTGGAAATCACCTAAAATCACCACTGAAGGAACATTAAGTAAACTTGCTCTTTATTTAAATAAGCACATACAAAATACCCAAAATATACCAAGGGAGGCTGTGGTTGTGTATGGCCATCAGTGTGGCAGCAACCCAAGAACTTGGTGGTAAACTCCAGAAGTAAAGTATGCAATCAAGCTGCAGAACAAGTCATACCAGGCCTAGTTGGTTTGTGGGACTCTCAATGAAGTTGATGGTTAGTGACAGACCAAGCGTGCTGCAGCTCAGGTAATTTTGTATTTTTATTTATTTATTTATTTTTTTTAATTCAGGTAATTTCAGTCTTTGAAAAAGTGAAAATTCAGCTCTGTAAAGAGTTTGGGAGATCATAGAAAAGGACTATCAGTTAGCCTTAAAGAGATTCTGGCAAGCAGTGTGGCACCTGAGGAAGGGTAAACAGTACTTTACCAATACTGTTTATAATAGTAGTGAGGAGCTATTGACTCCAAATGGGGATGCTGTCAAATACAAAAGGAATATTTTGAGGATTGCTTTAATCCCCCTGACACACCTTGTGTTGAGGAAGCAGAGATGTCGAACAAAAGACTTGACTTGCCCATCACGATGGGCATTGCTAGACCGATTTTAGGGGGACCGATTTTTAGTCATCCTAAAATTGTATTCAGCCACCATAAAAAATTTGCCTCACAGACCACTACCTCGAATCCCCCTACCCACTCCTGCTCTTTATCTCTAACTTAGCCCCCTTAAAGTAACAATCCTTGAATCACCCCTGCCCATCACCCAAGCTGAAGTCACAGATGTAATTTGCAAGCTCCACAATTACAAGGCATTGCGGGTGGATCCCATCCAAGTTCTTTAGGTCTCCAGTTGAGGTGGGGCTGTTGGGGACAGTGCCTGTAGACTTGGCTACTGGGTTGGTGTTCCCCTTTTTAAGAAATGCTTTTCAACTTTACAAGGATCATATGCCTCAGCCTCCCACAAAAAGTCTATGTCAGGGCACTAGAGAAAAAAATGCAAACATTAGTAAAACAAAGAATTGAGGAGAAACAATGTGATTAACATCTAGTCTGAAGAACACTGGACCAGCTCTATACCATCACTTTCAAGAACATTTGTGCTTTGTGCAATAGGAAAAGGTATTCATCTATATTCCCCATAGTATTTTTTGAGAGGTGATCTGGGAGCAAGGGGCCAGAGGTGTTCTGATAAAGGCTTGGTTCACAAATCAGAATTGTTTCCAATGTATATTGGACTCTGCCGGTCTGAGGCCAAGGAGCTTGACTGGAAAAAAGAGGCTTGTAATCTCCAGGTTAGAGAAAAGTCTGTGGTCCTAATGGAGTTCAAGAAACTTTAAGTATCTTAGAGATATCTAAGGTGCAGATTTGAACACAGCCATATCACCTTGCAGCATAAGGGTGGTTGCTTCCTAAAGCCAAGTAGGGCTGAGCCTGGTTAGTACCTGGATGGAAGATCACACGGGTATTATTATTGTTATTGTTGGAAGTGGTGTTAGTGAGGCCAGCAGGGGTCGTCATTCTTGTCTCCAAGATCCTGACTCTATGTAGACATTAAAAATCTCATCACACTAACCTAACAACCTAACAACAACACCTAATGTGCATGCATTTTTGTTCTTAGCACCAACCGAAGCAGAAACCAATTTGACCAAAGCGATGAGAACGAAACAGTACGCCGCAAACAAACAAAAAACACAGGGACCGAGCACGCATGACCAGACCCTGCCCGAATCCGTGCACCCACCTCAGACGGGAGTGCGTGTGGTCCAAGCGCAGCCATTATGTTCTCACATAAAGATGAAGACACAGACAAAGACAGGAGAAATGAGTGCATGGCCCAAGAAACTCAAACTGAGCACATCACTCAGGACAAGACAGATTGTCTGTCTGGACTCCACCAAAACTAAAATAAACAAGACTTAAGTGGCAGAGCCGACACGTCGATGTGTTTATGTACTTGATGTTAATGATTATATTGATGTGTCACTGTAGTCATAGACATAATTAATAAATGGTATCCTAATTTAACAAGTCCAAGTTGATTAAAGTTGGTACGGTGCCTTACTGGTTAGTATAGTAGCCTATAGAAGCAAGAAGGTCTCTGACTATCACTTAGTTTGTTTAGGCTTCCTCCAGGTGTTCTGTTTCCCCCACAGTTCAAAGACATGCAGTATAGGTGAATCAAGTGGATAAAGTAAATAGGCAGTAGTTACTGTGTGTATGGGTTCTCCCTTTGGTTTAGTGCACTCTGAAAGCTGGCTTGCAGCAGAAAGGGCATCAACAAATAAACCATGTGCCAGCTTAATTGGCGGTTCATTCTGCAGTGGTGACCCCTGATTAAGAAGAGAATAAGCGGAAGGACAGTGAGTGAGTAAGTGATGTCATTTAATGGTTAAAAGCTAAACGCTTATGGGGATTGATAAATACAAACCAAAGCTTTCAAAGTAACACTTCCCAAAAAATACACACACAAAAATAAATATCAGTAATATCTGCCAAAAGTTAAAAGATATAAAAATGTATATCCTTAATAAGAACACAAAAAAACACCAAACCCTTTCACTTAATTATATTTTTTTAAATGTAAAGGTGACATTTTTTGAGACGTGAACTTGACATAAACAAATACATCATGTCTTTGTCATGACAACTTGACATTATCAAGACAACATGATCCATTAATCTGTCATAAACATGATTGTCATTATAACTGTGTCATGAATACAATAACTGTGTCATTATTATTTTTGTTGTCCTCAGCTACAGTGGTAAAAAAATAACATTTGCAATTAAATATCATTAATGATGATATGGCACCTAGCAGTAAGGTCTAATTTTACAATGCTTGTAAGAACATGTCTGCTGGGAAACAAAGACATGCTCAGTATGCTAACATTTATTGCATTTGCATTTACAGTTGAAGTCATAATTATTAGCCCCCCTGTTTATTTTTCCCCAATTTCTGTTTAACAGACAGAGGATTTTTTTCAACTAATTTATAAACATAATAGTTTTAATAACTCATTTCTAATAACTGATTTATTTTATCTTTGTCATGATGACAGTAAATAGTACTTTACTAGCTATTTTAAGACACATTTAAACAGCTTAAAGTGACATTTAAAGGCTTAACTATGTTAATTATGCTAACTAGACAGGATAGGCTAATTAGGCAAGTTATTGTATAATGATGGTTTGTTCTGTAGACTATCAAAAAAATCTATCTTAAAGTGGCTAATAATTTTGACCTTAAAATGGCTTTTAAAAAATTAAAAACTGCTTTTATTATAGCCGATATAAAACAAAAAAAGACTTTCTCCAGAAGTAAAAATAGTCAGACATACTGTGAAAATATCCTTGCTCTGTTAAACATGATTTGTGAAATATTTAAAAAGAGAAAAAAACAAAACAAAGGGGGGGCTAATAATTTTGACTTCAACTGTATGTACAAAGATATGGTCACCAAGGTGAGACAATAGTAATTCATGTTTTGAAAACTGATAAAAAATATTAATGTATGACATGCATTCTGGAATAGAGTGAACACCATGGTTTTGTAAAAGACATAATGATAATATAACGATATCCATACAGCAGTGGATATTAACGTGTATCCTGTCACATTTGCCGTGCAAAAACAGTGCAAAGTTAAACGCACACTGTGTGTGTGTGTGTGTGTGTGTGCGCGTGCGTGCGTGCGTGCGTGCGTGTGCGCGCGCGTGTGTGAACTTTGTAATGACATTGTGTGACTCATGTTTTATTTAATTAACAATCCAACAACACTGTGCAAATACAGACATAAAAAACATTTTATTTTTCTACTCCACTATCTCTATTCCAACATTTCCAACATTTATCTTGAAAGAAGTGATCAGAATACACTAGACATGCCATGAATCACTAGTTTCTCATAAAAAGATAGTAGCAGATTACTTATGAAGACTACCTTGATCTTGGCCTGATTGGGTGTGGATTCAAGCCCCATTGCCATGTTGGGCACATATTAGAAGTTAATGGGAAAAAAGTGTCAGGTAAGAAAATTAAGGTTCCAACTGAATCAGGTATTAAAGCTTCATTGATGTATCTTTAACAGCACACAATAGCTGATGAAGCAGGCAAACATTTAGTTTGAAGAAAATCAAAATAAATCAAATGGATACCAATTTAACTTGTTAAATTGCCATGCTGCCCAATGTGGTGTCTAACTTTGGATGACAGTTACATGGTGATAGTACAGTTTTACCTCAGACAAACAATTACCTGCCTATCTGAGGCTATGAAATCATAGCTTTCCTGCCCGGGGGAATGTGGTAAGGGGAACCTTCAATGTTTTACACTGGCGCTCTGCCAAAATGACGCATCGGATCACTTTCCTGAGGTAGCACTGGCATAAGAACCCCTGCTAACTCTCACTCAGAAATCATTATGATACTAAGATCATACATATAAGCTAAGCAAATCTTTGGTATGCTCTAAATTTTGAGATTTAAAGTAAGTGATAAATAAAGATCTGTTTTACAAGGGTTAATACTTTTTAAAGGTCTCTCTGAAAAAAAAGTTAGTGTATCATATTTTTCTATTTATACATTCATTCATTTTCTTGTCGGCTTAGTCCCTTTATTAATCTGGGGTCGCCACAGCGGAATGAACCACCAACTTATCCAGCAAGTTTTTACGCAGCGGATGCCCTTCCAGCCGCAACCCATCTCTGGGAAACACACACACACACACACACACACACACACACACACACACACGGACAATTTAGCCTACCCAATTCACCTGTACCGCATGTCTTTGAACTGTGGGGGAAACCGGAGAACCCAGAGGAAACCCACGCGAACGCAGGGAGAACATGCAAACTCCACACAGAAATGCCAACTGAGCCGAGGCTCGAATTTTTCTATTTATAATAATAGAAATAAAAGATTTCCATATGTGCATAAGGCAAATTTGTACTTTAATATATTTTACATCCCAGAATGATGACCATAATCGTTTCAAAAAACCCTTTCTGCCAAACAAGGCCCCTGACGCTCTGCAGTATCCACACCAAACATTTAGACATCAATTGTTACATCATTTAAATAGGTCAGAAGTAGCATCGGCCTCTGCCACATAATAAGCCGAAGAGAGATGCAGTTCTTTCAGTCCCTCCACAAAAGTGTTCTGGCTCTTTATTCTGCCCTGAAACTTGATCGGACAGAGGACAGAAGACTCATACAATCAAGGATGGCACTGAAGGAACTGCACCTCTGAAGACAGACAGTAACTCACAATTAATGAAGGGGAGAACAGCACATCTGTTAAACACTAAGAACCAGCATATAAATAAATCATAAACGCTTACTCTTCATGAAACATTTTGCGCTACTTATAGTGTAAATCTAAATAATATTTAGCATTTCTATTGCAGTATGCATGACTTTGCATTCGTATGCAAAAAATGTACTTGATTTCTAAATAATGTTATTTGGGTAGAAACATTATTCTGTCTGTGGAACAAAGACATCTCGTTTTCATTATTTGTGGCATGTCCTCAATCATTTTAATTAAGCTGTGACAGCTTGGTTATAGCCCCTGAAGGAAATGAATGAATAAATAAATGAATAGATCAAATGTGAATGAGCTCGAAAATGAAAGGCTATGAAGAGAATCACTTGAAATTACAATAATTGATTGCTTTTGTTCCAGGTAATATCTGACACCTGATAAACGTCAGTTACACTAGAGTCGCATGGTTACATGACTAGCCCAAGCAAAGGAAATGAAGTCCACTTCATTAGAAATACAATAACCTGATGGTGACAAAAGTCCAAGGTCTCCTGCCAAGGGGGTTTAAAGCAGGTGATGACGGGGAAAGAGTTGATCCGCGTTGGTTGGAGAGGCTAGTAGCGATGACCATGAGGCCAGGCCAATCTCATGGGTAATGCCAACGCTCAAAGGAAGCCAACTGTTCAGTGAGCTCAAGAGCGTGTTACTTGTTTCTTAATTAACCTCCCGCCCCCATCTTGCATCATGTATTGCAGAAGTCTTGTCAAGTGACAGACACAATGCAGCTCTTTTCAAGCAAGCCCCAGGGAATCCCTCCCAGTGTTTACTTCTGAACCTTAGGCTTCAGGGTTATTTTATCCAAATGGCTTGATAGATCCAAGTCAGAATATCTTTTATTGCAAGCGATTGTCTGTTAAACTTCAAATGAAATCTCATTTGACGACAAAGACTAGCCACAGAACATCACAAGATGTGTTTTTGTTTCCAATGCAGGACACTAGCCGCCTTTCATATCCGAAATGAACAAGACTAAGAGGGCCTAGTACAGCTGCTCTAGTAGAAACAAGTGGAGGAAGAAATGAAAGCATAAATTCATCTCATTTTCAGCGCTATTCCAGGTGGCTAAAAAGACACAATGAGCTCCGGAGCCCTCACAGGAGGCACCACAAAATAGTCTGCTGACACAAAAGAAAGACCAGCACTTCACGAATAAACCCAAGAAAGCTCCTGCAAAGCAAAAACAATCTGCAAAGTGCTGATGACCAGGTGGAAATGTACTTGGGGGTTCAATAAAAAAAATGTCTGTGGAGTCTATAGTGTGTGAAAGCAGTATAAAGGTGGGGGGTTACATTTGCAAACACATATTCACAAAGTGCCATTTTGACCTAATTTCACCTGGGATGAGACTGATAAAAAGAAACAATCAGTAAGCACAATGTGGCACCCTTTGACTGAACACATCTGCACTTTAAACAGGGAAAGAAATAAAGAGGTATTGGGGATCTGTGCTTACAACCTTGATGTTCTTTTTTACTATGTGTATAGCTAAAACAGTTTAGTCAAACAACAAAAGAAAAACTCCACGATAGTGTTTTCATGACTCATGACCTGTTTTCACTGACTTGTATGGTACAGTATACTTCGGTATATTTGAAACAACAAACTTCTTGAGCTGATGATATCGTGCGCGCGATTTTTGAAGTGCTTCTGACATCCGATCCCTTTATAAACAGACAAACGCGAGAGTGATGCATGAAAAAACAAAGGAGAAGCCTGAAAAACGAAGGAGCGGATGATATTTTCACCAACCTAAAACATTAACAAACTGCCGTGTATAACTATTATCATCGCCTTTCGGACTATTATGAACTCGGAATGATGGAATTACTTTTTAACAGAGGTTACATGTGCTGGTGAAGATTAAAGATACAGATTTAATAGAAAAATTAGTAATCAACATTTACACACAAGTATTTATGTGTATAAAGCTACTGCTTTGTGAGAAGTGCTTCTTATATGATATGTGAACCACCCATACAGCTTTAGTGTAGACGTTTTCTTGAGCGAGAATGATGTCGAATGAAACTTTCTGTCGTACACCACTCACCAAAAGTGTACCCTTGGTAGCCTTTAGGCAGTGGAAACACAAGCCTTAAAAAAGTGACCCGTACCATACTGTACCACCCAGTGGAAACAGGCCATAATAACGGCAACCAGAGAAGCAAACAATGTCACATATACTGTCCTGCCCATGGACGCTGCACATTACAAACACCTTGCATAAGGGTTACCTTTCTTTTTATTCAATGAAAAGATATTAATAAAGTATATACGTCTTTTTAGAAATTTAAAATGGTAATAATTTTTAAGGGATTTAAGCTATCGATGACCCTTAAACACGTCATCACTGTTTGGTGAAATAGGTCTAGCTACAACATTTGGTCAGACTTTACAATACAGGATATGTATTTCCTGTTAGTTAATGCATGCATGAACAAACAATGAACAATGCTGGGAATAAAAGTTTATTAAAGAAAGTAATATTATTGTTAGATAAAGTTAGTTAAAGAAAAAACAAATGTTTGTTCAATTCATCTCAACTCATGATGCATTGACTAATTTTAACAAGGACAGCATTTGATTTAAATAATATATTAGTAAAGATTGATTAATAAATGCTGTACAAGTATTGTTCATTGTTTGTTAATGTTAGGAGGAACATTTACTACATGTCCCACATGGTAAAGTATTACCCATCATTTCTGTGAAGTCTGAACACAAGACATTTTTTTTAAACTGACACTACAATTGAAAGCAATAACATGCATCTAATAAGAGAAATGCAACAATTCATTTAAAATTGTTCAGTCACAACAATGTGCTACATATAAAACTCATCTCTGTACAAGTGAGGCATTTATATTACTCAATCATCTAGGTCAGTGTTTCCCAAACCTTGGGCCCTGTACATTTTAAAAGGAACCCTTTATTTCACTGTTAAAAATTATCATGATTAAACTTCATCTTAATATAACTTTGATACATAAGACTTAAAATAAGTAGACCACATTTCAACTTGCAAACATCCAAATAGGCCTCAAGAAAACAATGACATATCCTTTTTTAAAATGATTCCCCTTCAAATCTCTGTTCTTTTCATCATTTCCACAGAAAACCTGAAAATACGAGGACGACTAGTTTTCAGAGTACGACTTCTAGACCGGGAACTAATTAATAAAATTCCCAATAAAACTTAGTAACGTCAACTTTTACAATATCACGCAGAAAAATTGCATTTTTGTATCCTTAATATTATTCATATGTCAGGAAAGACAAGGTGTCTTCGAACATAGTTGAAGACAATGAGGGGCCTTGGACCTGTATTCTCAAGGTGCACATTTATTTAAACTGATGAAACATGTGCCTGAATACAACTCATCAATTCATATAAAAGGGATCAAATGTAGCAACGATCGCACAAAACTGAGGCATTAATGTGGATTTAGAGGCCATGACACATTACACCTTGTCAAATATAAAAACTCTGGTGAAAAGCTGAGCTTCTGTATCAGTGTGCTTAAAGACAGAACAAACAGTAATCATCACTCAATGCGAGGCATGACTCTGCATTTGTCCCGTGCAACAAAAGCCAATCTCCTCATGAGGACCGTCCATTGACGCTAAATAGCCAACCTACTTAATTCTCTCCTCTCCCAGCCGAACAGTGTGGCAATGGCAACAGACAGCGCTCATTTAAACAACAAAGCACATAGACTTCCATTCAGACTAAAGCTGTCCTCTTTCAAGCGTGTATTCTAAAGCCACTTTCTGTTGCCCCCATCTCAGTTACCCCCTCAGTGGACAGAAACAGAGTCCACACAAAGTTGAGCAGTTCGTGTGAGGGACTGAATGGGGTGGCCTCTCTCTCCTGGTGAAAAAAAAAAAGAATGAAAAAAGAAAAAGGAAGAAGCAATCATTGAGCCCAGCACACCTGAGGGGTGCACCTTTCGTATTGTCTATGGTGGGCTGGGTGGAAAAATAGTCAGGCGGAGGAGGAGAAACATCAAACAGGTGCGGAATGGGCATTGTGGTGTTTATGAAAGATTCTTTGATAAGGATAAAGGTGCCGCTTGAACTAAAGTGATTTCAGATGAGCTCATTGTTACAGCTCTTCTAAGGTTCACTTTTAGCACCTCGCGGGCAAAGACTTGTGTTTCTTGAGCTGCTCCATTGACAAAACCGTACATGTGTTTGTTGTTAAAGGTAAGCCAAGCTGATTTCCTTCTCTGGCTCGATGATGTGACAGGTGTGTTAGGCTAGTCAGAGGCAATATCGCATCAGGCAGATTTACTTGGCGTGATTTTTACAGTAGATGTTGACAGTTTGATCATGACATCCAGAAAACTCGAGGGATCAAACATTAGTTTGTCAGCAAAAGCTATTTTCTGTTCTAGAATATGTTTCGTTTTTAGATTCCGTTTAAAAAATACATGTAGTAGCATCAAGTTGGCTTAAGAGCTAGGTTCACTTACAGGTGTCTCAGGGCAGCAGCAGAACATGCTTCTTCCATTATAACTTCTTGGCAGTATAATGTATAAAAGACATGCTGTTTTAACAGCAGTATTTAAGATATATATATATATAAAATGTTATGTTTGAAGAATATAAAGGTTGTTCATGATGATTATATTGGAGAGATGTGCACAAAACTTTCAGATGAGACAAAGCTGACAGTGACAGAAAGTTGATATCTGTAATTCAAAATGTAAAAATCCAATTCCTGTTTGAAAGTATTGTACAAACTGCCTTCTGCTGATAGATTGGCAGAAGCAGCGCTGGTTTTGTAACCAATGCAATCTTCTGTTTGATGCTTGAGGTCTCATGGATGAGATATGTACATATATTAACCAAACAACTTCAAATAGTTATAATAGATTAATGATGAAACAATAAAGATGGAATCTTTCTTTAATGACTACAATGGACAAATACATAGATAGAAACCTTGGCACAATTAAATGCCCTGATCATCTCCTTTACATTGAGGAAAAAACCCTCCTGTCAGACTTATGCGCTTATAAGTACTATACATGGAGATGAGACTTGTCTTGCTCTCATTTGCAAAAACTGCTGGTATATTTGATACATCCATTTAATTTATTTTCAATTACATTACACATTGTTAAAGTAAATGGATTACAATAAGACTATAATGTTTTTTAGGTTAATATTAAAACATCCCATAGAGGACACTGCGCTGAAAATGGCTTATGTATAATCGAGTCAGTTTTGTCATGGAAAGAAGAAATTAATGAGTGATGTTGTAATTGAAGCATGACATTCTATAAAAGCTTACTGTACATCACACTTTAAAACTGCTCTTGCTCACTGAATGACTTGGAGTTGTTTTAGATGTTATTTTAAGACAATGGAATAAGACATTACAGGTAAACTAATATCAAAAACAATTAATAAAAACTCTTATTTGTGTGGCTGATTTTGAACCAAAAGTTATGTCACTTTCTCATGTATAACTAATAATGACACCTTAATTGTTAAGCATGCAATTCAATCAATCTATTAAGATACATGAAATTGACTATATAACATTATTATAAATTAAAGGTGTTTACTTATATACAGTTTAAATAAGAATTATTAGACACCCTTTGATTTTTTTCTTTTCTTTTTTTTTATATTTCCCAAATTATGTGTAACAGAGCAAGGAAATTTTCACAACATGTCTGATCATATTTTTTCTTTTGGAGAAAGTCTTATTTGTTTTCTTTTTCTGCTAGGATAAAAGCAATTTTAAATTTTTTAAAAAACATTTCAACGTCAAAATTATTAACCCCTTTAAGCTAGATTTGTTTTCGATAGTTTACAGAACATTAAACATTACATTCCAGATGTACAAAAAGGAACCTTTTAGCACTTGGGTGCATGTTGTATAAATAAAAAAAAACTGTTGTCTGTAAATATTTTTCTGAAATATACTATTTAAATGGAAAGTCATGCTGTTTATCAAGAGCACTTTTTAAAAATGTAACACTTTTTGTATGCACTTGCATGTGCTCTAAGCATATCTTTAAATTTGCTGAAAAAAAAAATGTACCACTTTATGTCACAAAGCAAACACCTTTAAAAAAATAATAAACTATTCATGAACATTTATCTACAAAGCTACACTATATATTTGTATAATTTTCTGCTATACTGTACACACCAATGTAGTTAAGATATTGACATTGTCATTCATGAGTATGATATACTGACCTAAAAAACGTATATCTTGGAACTTAATTGAAATATCTTCTAAAGTCTGTTGATAAATGTTTACAATCTAAGCATAATGTGAAGTTGTGTATGGAGACTTTTGCATGTGCTCTATGATTAATTTGTTTCATGTGTGATACTGCAAGGAAACATTGACAATAACACATGAGAACATTTGCCAATCAAATATAACAAAGAACCAATGTACAGTAATATTATTAACTGATTGTGTTGTATGCATTTTTTGCATAGTAAATAAATCCTATTTTCTGTGATAAGCTGTTGCTTTATAATAATCAAAAGAATTGCCAGTTAAATACTTTGTAGTTGAGTTTTTTCTCTTTCTAAAGTGATATTTTCCTTATATTCTGAGGACTGCATTAGTTCCATTGAAACAAATGTCCCCTCCAGAATTTATAACTGTAAATTTAGTCAACAGTAAATGCCGTTAAGCATGTACTCTGTACTTGGGACACCTTTGATAGCACTGAAACATTCTCTCCCGATTCCACCATACTGTAACCGGCATCATTATAGCACTACAGAAGCTCTATTTTCTACTACTGTCCTTCATTCCCAGACTGGACAGTAGTCAGTTTTATCACCTGTTTGCAGATAGAGGTGGAGTGATAACCAAAGAGTGGCAGATGATCAGCAGAAGCAGACAGTAACCAGATGGCCATAGGTCAACTGGCCACTATGGGAAAACAGCAAAGGTGATACCGCTCAGACAATACACGCGGGTCCCTGATTAAGAAAGGTGAAGGTCGCTGGAGGCGAACATTTCTCATTCTCACATCAGGGCTATTCTCCTTCTTTCCGCAGTGTATCAGGATACAGGATGTTCCATGGATTGCGTTCTCTCACTACTGTCTCGTCCCCAATTCAAACCTCCTGTGGGTTATGAAGCCGATATACGGTTTCTCCCTCAGCCACCTGACCATGAAAAGAGTGTCTGACTATGGAGAGAGAAGGAGGGTCAGTGACACCAGCCAGGGGCACTAGCTGACAAACTGCTGTTACTGAGCACACCAGGGGCAGGGGGAAAAAAAAGAAAAGAAAAATGGTGGTGGAGGGACAAGAAAGATGACAGCGGATGATAGAGCTTTACCTGCTCTTTCTCAAAAATCTTTTTCCTCATGTTGATTTAAACCGTTTAGATCAGAGCAGTCAGTCTCTGCAAAAGGAACTTGAAATGGCGCATCGAACAATGGAATGATGAATGGTAACATGTAGTGTATTTGACAACATTTGTCAAACAGTCCATGTCAAGACTGTATTATGGGTTCAGAGGAAATTTCGGTCTCCGATTACGTTCACCATTGTTATGACTTTATGAGCCAGGTTTTACAGACGGGCACAAAAGGAAGCTTGTCGAATTATTGGCTATTTACCACAAACAGTAATTTGCACAACAATGCAGTGCCATTCACTCCATGACTTGCCTGATATTGTGTATCTATGCTCATAATTAGCACTACAATTGTCGAGATTGTCCTTGAGGGAACGTATTATGCCGTTTTTAGCTAGAAAAGGAAAACTTAGTGCTAATGCCACCAGCCGAAAAAGACGAGATGCTTTTTGACCCTTTGTATTTAAAGAGTCTTTGGCTTTACTCTAAAGCAATAAATACAAACATTACGTTTATATTTTATTGTTGTTTAACAAATTTCATAAATGTTTACCAAAGGATAATGTATTTTCAGTGTTGTAAATTGTCCAAGAAGGAACGTAATATAAATAATTTGTAAAAATCCTATTGGAACTACACGCTTTACGGTTTCTATATTTACATTACAAATGACCTTAAACGATCTACAAAATTTAATGACCTTAAAAGATCTACAACATTTAAATTTTAATTAAAACAAATTAGGATTATTATTTTTTATGTCCATTATTAAAGGACGACGCGATGGCACAATAGTAGTGCTGTCGCCTCACAGCAAAAAGATTGCTTGGTCGAGCCACGGCTGGGTCAGTTGGCATTTCTGTGTGGAGTTTGATTGTTCTCCTGGCGTTTGCGGGTTCCTCCGGGTGCTCCAATTTCCGGTCCAAAGACATGTGGTACAGGTGAATTGGGTAAACTAAATTGTCTGTAGTGTATATGTGTGAATGGATGTTTTGCAGCGATGGGTTGCGACTGAAAGGGCATCTGCAGTGTAAAAACGTGCTGGATAAGTTTGCAGCAGTCCGCTGTGGCGACCCCAGATTAATAAAGGGACTAAGCCAAAAAGAAAAAGTATGAATGAATGAATGTCCATTATTAATGGCAAAGTCAGTGTTGCAATCACAACACTTAAGTCAATAAAAATAAAATTTCAGTGCACATGCTTAACGGAGGAAGACAAACCTAAATTGTGAGATAAATAGAAATGTTTCATCACAGTACAAGTCTAAGCCTTGTAAGCTAATATGCTTGTGGTATTAAAGCGCTATGAGGATCATTACACTATGAATTCATCACTCAAGCTTTTCTTTCCCACAAGAGAAAAAAAAGTACCTTTGTGCTCCACCCAACCCTATACTGTACATTGCTTTAAACTCGATATGTCGGAGGTGAACAGAGAGAAATGCGGTCATAAGAACAGAAATTTAACAAAAGGCTAGCTCCTCTGAGACTGATACTTCAATGCAAGACATCACAAGACTTTTGAATAAAGAGCGTATAAAAAAATTAGCAGGTCCGTTTAATGCCACACACACACACACACACACACACACACACACACACACACACACACACACACACACACACACACACACACACACACACACACACACACACACACACACACACACACGTATATATTTATATATTAGAGCTGCACAATATGATATGCAATATATAAAACAAGCAAAAGCTCTTAATTTCTTCTGACTGTGAAATCTAATACATTTTTTTTACTTGGTATAAGATTTTTTTTTATATTTGGATTAGAAACAAGACAAAACAAAGAAAGAACGTATTTTTTTGTATTGTGATCATTTAAATTCTGTACCCGTGTACTGTTAGATTCTCCAGAAATTTGTCAAATAGTGCTTTTCAAAGCATCTTCTGAAACTGTTATTATATCGCAATATTTATCACAGAAAAATTAAATATTGTAATGTCCGACACTTCCAATATCGTGCAGCCCTAATATATAGATAGATACATTTAAGTCAATGTTCTGGGGCACAGCGGTATAGGTTTTGGGTAGCACAGGGGACTGGTGTTGAAATTTAATTTCACCTCTCCGTGCTGCCATTAATTGCTTGAGAAGACACACAGAGGTTTCTTTTACAAATTGGTTACACATCTTATACCCCGATCCTCTCCATTTTTTATGATGAGGTTTAAACAGGGTAAACTGTGCTGGACAGTTCTATTTGTTCATTAGAATTATTCACACTATTCATACAGTATAGACACTCTTGTAAACCTGCTTTTAATTATCAGTATGACGACAGTCTCTATTTCCTAAACTGAATATGAGATGTAGAACATAAATGGAGAAAAGAACAACATAAAAGGAAACAACATAACAACATAAAAGAACAACATAAAAGGAAACAACATAACAACATAAAAGAACAACATAAAAGGAAATGGAAATATACTATTAATATTACTCAAGGATAATATGTATTGCTGTTTTTAAGTAAAATATTCTGATGTATGTAATTCCAAACATTTGTGATATCTTTTATACAGTATGGACAAATAATACAGTTTTGTTCATTTGATGTTTGTGATTACAGCGATTAGAAAAAGGACAATAAAGCATCAGGAATTCAAACCCCACAGTGAGCCAGTGATTAATCTAGATTTTGGCTTTTTTAATTTCTGTAAGCGGTTTACGTGAACATTAATTATGTTTCACACGTTGATCTGTTTGATCTGTTGGCTGCGGGTACTGTTCCTCACTGCAGTGATTAACCTGAGTGAAAAAAAACAAAAACAAAACGCTGGCCTAGATTTCCTTATGACCTGAAATCTACTACTGGATGACTCATAAATAGAGATATATTTCTGTAACTGATAAGGTCAGTCGCTACGCGCAGCTGTGCTGGGATTGGAGGCAATAACGTCTTTGCAAACCAACGTCACAAATGATTTTGTAATAGCTAATTTAAGGAACCTCTGCATTGGCTATGAGGCCGAATGCTACACCAGGCTTTGTTGCACAGATGGTGCGTACAATACCGATTTACAAACAGTATAGTTCTTCAAAGGCACGGTCCATCACAGAATGACAATTACAAATTTGCTGCCATGTCAATACAAACCTGTGTGTGGTATATAATAAGCTAAATGTTCAGAATTTTTTATTGTGATTTTACTTTAAAAATACCAATGTATTTTCACCCAAACAAAACAAAATAAACAGGCTTCAGTGGTGTTTTGTAGCTTGTTGATTTTCAAAGTAACTACTTTTGTGTTACACAAAAGACAAACATGTTTAGAATGACCTCTTTTTAAGTTTCCTTTACTTAGTAATGATTGGACAATGTATAATAAACCAAATAAATCTAGATCTCTGTTATTGTGCACAATTAAAATATATTAAAGATTGTCCATTAACGGAAAGTTCTAACAAAATACTGGCCTCTCATACTGTAGTATTTTTAAATGTCTGGGTAAAAACCACAACTTTTTTCCCCGTTTAACCCTTAAAGACCTAGAGGTATTTTGAGGGCACCTAATGGGCCTATATTATTATTTATTTTTTAAAGCAGTTTTATTTTTATTTTAGCAGTCAGACTCAAGTGTCATATATTATTTTAAACAGGAGAACCTGAAGTTTCAATCTGTATCATTTAAAGGTCCAGTCTAAAACTTTTTTTGGTCCAAAAACATATGAACAGAAAGAAAATATTCTACAATTTTCCAGAAACGATTTTTAAAAAAAGTGGCATTTTCTAGTTATTATAAACAAAACCTTATGAAGTTTGTTTTTCTTTCTTTAGAAATACATATTATGATGTTTTATACTTCCACAATAAATTTTGTCTACATCCACCATTCCCTGAGCAAGTTATAGCAATTTATTTCAATGTTATTTCAAGGCGTTTTTCAATGGGGGGAAAAAATGCATTTATTTACTGACAATGTATTTCCCCAAAAGTTCTGGGAATGAACTAAACAGAAAAAAAAATGTTACAAAATAACAGAACACTGAAGCAAATTTGACTTTTTTTCCAAATAATATATTTTTAGTTACCATAAACAACACCACTTATAATAAACAAATATAAAATAAGAAAATAATAAATAATGTGTCAAAGTCCAAATAAACATGGTTCAAATCCTCAGTAAAAAATAGATATAAATATTTACTATACTATAAATAGTTACATAACTAAACTAGATTCAATATGGACCATCCTTAGATTTTATGTGCCAGCATGGATATGGTTGTCTGCGGATATGTATATGGTTCGCGTGCAATGCAGACAAACAGCCCAACCTTTATTTGCGTCCTTTGAAAACAACAAGAGCAGCAGTTCGTCTTTGCTGTGTCACTGTTTTGTCATGTTTTTGTGCTGTTGTGCATGCAAAAGTACTTAGTATGAGAATAATTTCATGCAAAACTTTTTTTTAGCGTTTTATTTAGCCGCGCGTAAATGTGCAGCCTATCTCTCATTCCGTGTTGTTCAAACAGCTGATTGTTGGTTCACAAAGCGAAACCTATGCTTATTGGTTGAGATAGAGCGAGTTTGAACCAATCTGGGCATGGAGGAGGGACAATGCATCCATATATCATGTCTGGTTTGTCCGGAGAGACAAGTGACGAGCGTTCCTTTGTCAAATCAGCGTTGTCAAAATTTGATGACGTAACCACACTGATTCCGGAGCCTCTGAAAGTCCGTGAATGTAATGTGATACAGCGATGGAAAGCTGAGATTCTCTTCTTTATGCCAATCTTTGAATTGTATGGATCGGATCAGCGGATCAAAAGTTATTAAACATTTAAGAGCAATACTTATTTTTAGCCGCGGGCGGCTGTCTCGGTCTTTAAGGGTTAAACACAATATATTTTATTTTAAGAAACATTGAAATATTTTGTATCAGTAAACATTTTAGGTTAAATAATTAAAATGAATCTTTCTACTGTATTCATTACGGTTTCAAAAACACAGATTTCTTTACAATTTAAAATGCGATCTTTGAATATTTTTCTGCTGGACATACTGTTGTAATAAAAAAAATTATAAAAAATTTAAAATAAAAAATTCTTATGCATACCTTAGGAACAGTAAATGGTATAGCAGAAAACAGTTATCATCCCATGCCTATTCTGTGATTATTTTACAACTGCTTATTCATTTGGGCAAAAGACTGGGAATAATAAACCACAGTAAATGGCAGTAAACAGTGTGTCTCCAAGCAATTGTGTTTAAACATTACATTAAAAAAAACTTATAATAAAAAAATAAAAGTTTGCAAAATCATGTAGCATAACAAGCTGTTATGGCTAAAAATCAGTAGAAGTGAATGTCAATAAGCTGATTCCATACATGCATATAAAAAATGGCTAAAAATGTCCTTTATAAAATATACATATATTATAAAGCAATAACTCATAAAGTAGTTGACCTGCAACTTGTGCAAAGTGCTTTACGGTAGCGCTTGCTGCCTGAGGGGTATAAATCCCATTCAATTTTAATTGTTTGTTGATTAAACATGATGCTGTCGATGAGATGAGATGAGATAGCATTCTCTTCCCTGCTATTGTATGCAGATGTGTGACAGGGTTTCATCTGCCTAGAAGTCGATCCCATGTCCCCGGCTTGTGTGTCTCATCATGGCAGCGAGTATCTCTTTCTTTTATCTGTCACTTTGAGTTGAAGAACGACTGGATATCATTAAGCACTGTGGCTGTACTCGTTACCTTGTGGTCTTGACACTTTCTCTGGCTTTGCTGCGTCAGTGAAATCAGTTTGTGGCATCATTTAGAAGGACATTCAACAAGACTGTTTTTTGATTTTGCAACAAAATAGAAGTTAAGTAAAACCAAAGTAAAAGAACAACACTTTTAGCTTTTCTTTAGCTTAGTCTCTCATTTAACAGGGGTCGCTACAGTGGAATGAAACGCCAACTACACTGGCATACGTTTTATGCAGTGGATGCCCTTCCAGCCACAACCCATAAACTCTCTCACACACACACACACAAACACACACACACACACACACACACACACAATCACACACAATCACACACAATCACACACACAATCACACACACATTCACTACGGCCTTGTTTATTCAATATACTTGGGGTGCTTTCACACTAGCACTTTTGGTCGCACCTGGGTTCGTTTGACACCAGAGTACAGTACGTTTAGCTAGTGTGAACATGTCTTCTGAACTCAGGTGTGCACCCACGAATCGGTGGCCTGTAAGAGGCGATTCACTTCTGGTGTGAATGAAATCATATAACGAAAGTCAACCGCCAAATGAACAAACTATCCTTTTCATAACGCTCATCCATGTGTGTGTGTCTGTGTATCATGTACTGTACCTGTGACAAGCGGGACTGAGCCAGGGCAAACAGTGATAAGGTCTGCTTGTCTCCTCCAAAAACAGCTTCTGCAGACATCACATTATGTTCTGAAATTTTATAATATTTTAGGGGCAGATGGACATGAGTTTCTTTCTGTATGTCCAAAATCAAAAGATTCAGTAAAAGCAGAACAACCATGACGTGTATACGTCTTCCCATTTGTAATAAAATTTAGCAATTTGCTTTCGTGTCCGTCACCTAGCAACAGCTGTACACAACACAGCAACTCAATAAAGCAAGCGTACTGGGGTTCAGAAGGAAAAAAGACAGTGTGAACACAAACCGACCGAGAAGGTGGCGGGGGGGACAATTGAACTTGGGCAGGCAATTAAACCAAGTGTGAAAGCACCCTTACATGGCATGTTTTTAGACTGTCAGGAAAACCAAGCACACCAAATCAAACACTGGAAGAACTTGCAAACTCCACAGAGAAATGCTAGGACTCGAACCAGTGACCTTTTTGCTGTGAGGCTACAGTGCTAACCACTGAGCCAACGTACCACTCATACAGTAAATCAATAAAAAAAGATACCAGTTCACACTGCATTTACACTTTACTTGAACGTTTTAATTTATCGAACATCATTCACAATTAATCACAGTAGTCTTTATGAATCACTTACATGCATTCAGAAATGTTGATATTGGGTTTGATGACAACTTTTAGGTTGTGTTTAAATAGGGACCTGAGTTAAAGGCACGGTGTGTAATTTTTGCCACTAGAGGGCATGTATTTACAACCAACAAAGGCATACTTTGATGACACACTAAATTAGTGTGTCATTTTCAATACATCCTACAGGACTCCTGCAGAAATCATGTTCATAAGCTATGTTTCCATCCAAAAATGCAAATTAACTTTAGGTGCAAAACTGGAATATCACATAAAAGACATGCGAATAAAGCAGCATTTCCATCCAACAAGTCAAAGAAAACAAAATTGTCACTTCTTGGTTAACTGGTGCCAAATATCAAAATTAAAGAAGAAATTTGCTGCGGTAGGAAAAGCTGTATGAATCTTTTCTTCATTTAATAAATGACTTGGTCCTCAGAAGACACTATGCTGACATGCAATGGACATGTGGTGGCCTTTGAAGGCATGTGACGCAGAGCACTGATTCTCTTAATTAATAATATATACCACTAATATTGGCAATGCGGTGGCGCAGTAGGTAGTGCTGTTGCCTCACAGCAAGAAGGTTGCTAGTTCGAGCCTCAGCTGGGTAGGTTGGCGTTTCTGTGTGGAGTTTGCATCTTTTCCCTGCGTTCACGTGGCTTTCCTCCGCGTGCTCCGGTTTCCCCCACAGTCAAAGACATGCAGTATAGGTGAATTGGGTAAGCTAAATTGTCCGAAGTTTATGAGTGTGAATGAGTGTGTATAAATGTTTTGCAGAGATGGGTTTTAGCAGTTCAGAACAACTGTCCAACCAAAGGCAAAATACAAGATGGTGTCACTTGAGCAACAGACATCTTTATGACAAACACAGTGCATAATATAAGACAGAATGTGGCGGACAGTTGAGAACCCGTATTTGCTCGATTGTGTGACTGGCACACCTTTCCCCTGCTGCTGTTTTGTGTGCGTGTGCGTGGGTCTGTCCATACATTTTACGTACTACCCTAAGACATTATAATCACCTCATGGTCCACTTCGGTTCTTTGCTTGTCAAAGTGGCCACCGGCTATTATAAAGTCTATAGGTACTGCCAGTCTCTGTTCTAGATTTGTTTACGTACCTAAAAGTTTACAAGTAATGTATCAAAATTCCACTGATTTCCTGAAATAAACTTTGCATTTGGGGATAAGCACAGCTCTTTGATAATGAGCAGAACTCTCCTTGCTCTCTAGTACTGGATAAACTCAACATGTAGCATATTCCACTTTCTTTTTCTACTTTGGAGGAAAGAGATGATAAGTATCACTGCTTAAATCGGCTTCAAAATGTTTTGTGTTTTTTTCACATTGAAATAATTGATAAGAATCAGACATAGGATATGGATATATCCTGGATATGTATACAAAAAAAAATGCATTTCAGACAGTGTGGAAAGACCTTAAAGCTAACAGCTGCTAAAGCGAAATGAGAGCTCCGAAGCAATTGTTAATGAGAGACGAGCGCAATGCAGTACAAAAGCAAAACAGCTTTTATTATACCACATTTGCCCACTTCCAATTCTTCAGGTGATAATCGCATGGGAAAGAAGCAGCGCTGTTTTATCATACTTAACAAATGTATTATTATGTGTTATAATGCTGCTTTGTGCAGTCTAATAAAATACACAACATTTTAAAGCATATTGGTATCTCTCTGTTTTCTATAAAACCAAACCGTAAACCAACTGATGTAATTAGCATGGCCACACAGGACACAGTTAATGTCACTAGTTAAAAATTGCTTATTTCTCTGCATGAGAACCTTCTTCTAATTATTTTGGTTAATATAATGTATGTGCGCAAGTCAGCAAAATATTTCACACTGTTTTAAAAGATTTTGGATATGTTGTCCTTAATCATCCCTGAGCTGTAATAATAATAATAATAATAATAATAACAATGAAAATAAGTAAATAAAAAACTTTTGTCCTGTTTTCAATCCAAATATCTAAAAAAAAACTTATGTTAAAAAAATCTTATAGCCTTATGCCTTGTTATCTGAAAAAGACACCTCAAAATTATTATTATTATTTTTTGCTTAAAACAAGCTAAATTGTTTGCCAATGAGGTAAAAAAATGATCTTAATGAGATATATTCTCAAACAGAAGTTAAGCAACACTTAATTTTTTCATGCCATTTTTCTTGTCTAGTAATCTTGATTTAAGATTTTTTAGATATTTGGACTGGAAACGAGACAAAATAAATAATCAATAATAATTAGAATGTAATGTTTTTATGGAAACACGTCATGTATGTCACGTGACACACCGCAGCCACAATAGCGCTGTATGACAGATGTATTCCTTTTATTATGCTTTTCCGTTTTAACACAAAGTTTATAAGTGAGTCTTTTTTGTTGTTGTTTAAGAGACATATAAATGATCTTGATCGTGATCTATAACGTGAGATGGGCATCGCCTTGTTTACTTGCGGCCATGTACATGCCTCATTCATAAAAGCAGAACATGCAGGATTCAGCACACAAATTCATCAGTTACTCGAAAAATGCATGCAAGCAAGTGGCTGACCAGTTGGGAGAAGAATAGATTGAACTTTATTGTTACTTTCACTATGTGCATCTGATATGAATAATACACATCGGCAAACTATATTTGAATGGATTGTTAGACTTTTATAGGCTTCCTTGTGTGCTTTACAAACTCTAAATGTATTGTTTTACTAGTACTTGTATTTACATGTCTAAAACATAAAATAAGCATTGGGTGGCTAAAAACACTGCATAACTGTGATAATATGACATGTCTTTGTCTGGCTCAGCACCAGCCAATGCACAGCTCAGTTTGAATTTTTCACATCATGCTTGTCAAGCTTGATAACAAGTAAACATCAGCACCAGGGACATTACGTCTCTGTATCGCGTGACACGACGAATCAATTATGAAATTTGTTGTCAACGCTTTGACAACTATACTATAGTATAACTATAAATTCTATCAAACTTTTAATGCTTTTTTAAATGTTCTCAAAAGACTGAAAAAATGCATAAGGGAAGAAATAGCAATAAGCTGTGAATAACCTTAATTGAATCCACCCATTACAACCACTGAAAGTTCCTAATATTTTCCTACCAATCTACAAGTTGCATAGAAAACCATCTGTAAGCCAGGCTCGATTGTGGTACTTCTACACTATTTCCAACAGGCATGTTTCAAGTGTTGTCAGAATATATTAGATTAACTTTTTGTACTCCGCTGAACTCAATCTCTATTCATACAGTAAATTGTTGCTTCAATAAAAGCTCCCATCTTCCATTAAAAAGTAGGCAGTCAAATTTCAGGTAATACACAATGTAATTGACAGCTACCATAACAAGAATTATTTCAGACCCAAGGGCACAGTGTTGTGGCTGCTTAAGTGAATGCCTATATGTTAAAAATACAAGTAGTCTAATTTTGTGATGAGAGGTAGGCAGAGTGGCCACCTTTGAATGCGACTGGAACAAAGCATTTTGTTCAAGGAGAGATGCAATAAACATGGGGAACACATCAAGTATGTGCATGATTTCTATCTCTGCAGGTGCACTTTATAAAAACAATGTCATATCAATTTTCTCTGGAAACTGCTGGTGGGATTTTTTTTTAAACTAAACCTGCCTATGTTGAGTTTTACAAACCAATATTTAATACAGTTTTTAACCTTTAAGTAGTTTAGTCATGCAATTAAACTTTTTCTTTTTTCCTTTCTAATCATAGCATATGTAATATTTAATTTTGATTTGTTTTTATAAAAAAGGATTATCATATTTTTTACAGTAAATTACAGAAAAGAAGGACTGAACTGCAATTCAGTGTAACAACAGCCAATGTGATGAGATGTCATAATTACCACAGTAAAGACCAGAAAAACACTACTTATTGTATTTTTAAATATTTGTATTTTGTCACTATTATTCAGACCAACATGGTTGATTTTTGCTTTCAATTTCCCTTTAAAAGCAAACCACCCCACAAATTTAATATTTAGTCATGATTTATACTCATTAATTAATTAATTAATTCAAACTTGTGTGGTAATCAATTTTGGATGACTTTTCAGCAACTATTAATATTAATTTAAGTTGTTTTACTTCAGAATAAATGGCAAAAAAATACAATTGTATTTATCTTCATATTTAACTTCCTTTCATTTAGACCAACCCCAATTTTCATGTTTGTTAAAGTGCCCAAATTTAATCTGATAAATTATTTTCTACATATTTTAATAGGTACAGGACAGTGTAGGTATGTTGCTTAATTTTTACATAAACACATAAGGCCTCTGCAGGATGAAAGAAGTTAAATATAATAGCTTTAAAAAAAATAAACATATGATTTCAAAATGTAAATATTTAGAACAAAACAAGTTGTTTTAGAAACACTTAGTAGTATAAAAATACAACATCTAACAGGGGTTGCCACAGTGGAATAAACCGCCAACTTATCCAGCATATGTTTAACACAGCAGATGTCCTTCCAGCTGCAACTCAGCACTGGGAAACATACTGTCACATGCACACATAAACTACGGCCAATTTAGTTCATTCAATTCACCTATAGCACATGTCTTTAGACTGTAGACTGTAGGGGAAACCAGAGCACCCGGAGGAAACCTACACGAACACAGGGAGAACATGTAAGCTGCAAAAAGAAATGCCAACTAGCCCAGCTGGGTCTAAAACCAGTGTACTGTTAAACCAAACTTTTATTTTGACAGGTTTTCATGATGAATCCCGAGTATGCTTTGTGTAATAATTATTTTCTCAAATGAAATAAATCCTGCAGTGACTCTCACAGCAGATCTAGAGATAAAGTTTCTATACTTAGCAAGCAAAATAATGCAGAAAACCCAACTAAACAGTGTGTCTGCATAATTAAATCACACAGATACAATGAAAATGCTGTTTCAGTTGATAAAGTTGTAAATTATGAATAGACTTCATGATTCTCTGGGTGTTATACCCCTCAATGATTAAACAGCAGAATGATAATATGATTACAAATTCTTGAAGGATCAATTAAGACTTTAAGATCTATGGACATGCAAATACTTGACCCATATTTTTAGATATTTATTTTCAGAAATAAAAATACACTTCTTACAAATTAAGAAAATATTGCAAATCAAATGTTCACACAGACAAGATTTCATGTCTCATGTCTCTTTAACTTTGAATAGTCATGTACCTAACAAAATGTATTAGACTTATAGCATTTATATCCTGCTACTCTGATTATGTAAAACATTTCTTTTGGTCACACTTTTAAGACAATTTTAGAACAATTTTAAACGCAAACACCAATTTCATTTTAAGGACCCTTTTTGTGTGATATTTTACAGAGACGATAATAATAAAAATATATTATATATTGTTTTGCCTAAATGCATATTTCACACACAACAAAATGCATGTTACGCATAAATGCAATTTGCCTGAAAATAAAGTTTTATTTTGTTTAACCAGGAGCAAAGAAAGTGGAAAAGTGTCTTTTTTCGTATAGATTATAGGTCATGTGCACCCTTGGGGCCAGACTTGAGTTTCAGACCCAAAGACTCTTTTCTTCTGATTTTTATCAATACCCTGACAGTGATGAAAGACACGTTTTTTATGCTCGGACATCTATTCAAATGTGTCCCTCCCTGCCTGAAACTGTTGAAAGTCTCATAAAAGCAAATGTCCAAAAAAAAAAAAAAAAACTGAAGTCGCTGTAGTCGGCCATTTTGTGAATGAGAATAGTATACAAATTAGATCTGGTGGACTTTGTTACTGGTAGAAATAGCTTACTTTAACCTATTAACTGTTTCAATGGACAGTAATTAAAAGTGCTAAACTGAATGTCCTCAATAGACAGGTCAAGATCCCAGTGAGGTTTTCCTGAAAGTTGAGCTTGCTGCATCAATATAGCAACATACAGAGAAAGAATTATTTCAGAAGGAGACAGAAGAGAACAAATGCTGGATTTTCTGAGCTGTTCTAATAAGAATGTCACAGTGAAAAGCCAATGGCTGAAAATAGCATGTTAACAGCTCATGTCAGTCAGTTGTTGACAAGAGGCCTGCAATCTCTCAGTGTAGTGCCTATCAATATTCTAAACACAGCTCCTTCAGTGGAGCAGCTCAAGACAAGACCCTAACATGTGTACAAGAGTCCCCTCTCCACAGTAAGTAGACCACCAGCTGTCTGCTTCTCAGTGCACAGCCTCTGAAACTTTGAAGAAGTTAAAGGACTACAGTCTACTAGTCAAGAAGCAAAAAAGTCAATGCTTCAACAAGTATTCAACAATACAAGGGCAACTTACTTGGCCTAAAGGCCGGTACACATTAAGGTGACTCAAAACTACTGTAGCCCATGCGAAAACCAACTGTGTTGTTGTCTCACGTCAACTTACGTCTGGTTCAATCTGCACCAAAAAGCTGCGTGTGAACACATGCGTGCACAAAGGGGTGAAGCCAAATGAAATAAGAAAGCACATTGTGCTCCTGCATGGGAGGATTTAACATTTCGCACCCATAAGGGGGAAATGGCATGCTTTCTCATTCATGTTCCTGTGCAAAGCATAAACAAAGCAGCGTTCTGTAAAATGATCATAAAAATTATCACTCACTACGGAGAGATTTGCTCCTGCAAATATGTCTGATGATATAAAAATCCACATCATCTCCAAATATTTGAAATTACAGCTGGCCTGTTTAGGTTCCTTCTTGACTTGAATTGTTTATTTGCTATGTCACTTCTTAACATTCACTCTCCCATTCATTGCTGAATAACTAGTCAGAGGATTCTCAACAGCCGATGACTGACACTGATTCTACATGCTGAATTGGGCCAATGATCTCTGATGTGCAACACAATAAACCAACTAGCCTGGAAGAAGCCTGATGTTGGCTGATGGAAAACCGTTAACTTGAGCCTAAAAACTATCCTAAAAAGCTACTTTTATATTATAATAATTTTTTTTTAGCTAGAATTAGTTAAAATTTTAGTAATTATAATCATAACAAAGGCTCATCATGGTGGCGCCATGGGTAGCACCATCGCTTCACAACAAAAAGGTTGCCTGTTCGAGCCCCGGCTTGGTCAGTTGGCATATCTGTGTGGAGTTTGCATGTTCATGTTGCGTGTTCGCGTACATTTCCTCCGGGTGCTTTTGAATTAAATAAGCTAAGTTCAATTCAAAAGTTTAGAAATAATTCTATAATGGGAATCATCTTCCCTTTTCAGTATAAAATAAATAATTATTTAGTTAAATTTATTTATATTAATTAAAATGTAAGTGATTACATTTAAAAAAAAATTTCCACCAGATTTGGTTGGTTTGCTACAATTAATTGGTTCAAATAACCAAATCTTTACTTATAACGTGAAGTTTCTAACAGCTGATTTTTTGACAGTTGTGCACATGCATTTTATATGTTAGTGTGGCATACATGCAATAAAAGTTATGAGCTTGGCTGTGTTTCCTGCTAGCTTATTTACTACTAGCAGAGTTTTATTTTATTTTTTAAATAAAGAAAGAATCACAACAACAGTAAGGAATTGATTTTCAGAATCAAGTCCATCGGTTCCTGAAATAGGAATTGGAATCAATTCCAAAATTTCTTATTAAGCGTCTCCTGCTGAAAGAGAAGCAAATTGCATTTACGATTAGCCTGTCTGCTGTGTTCCTTCAGACTAAAGCAAAATTTGACTTGAATATAGGGTTTATTTTCCCCAGGAGATATAACACAAAACACAAAATCGAATATGTTTTGAACAAGTGCAGGGTAAGTAAATTATGGAAAATTTTTATTTCTGGGTAAACTAATAGATAAATCGACATGCAATATAGAACCAATACTGTACTTACTCTTAGATACTCTCAAGTCCATGTATATCGAAGTTGATATTTAGCTGCATCATGTTGGTGTTTGTAACATCTCATTTTTACGAAGTGGGTCGTTAGCCAAACACTCAAGCCCCAACCTGGAGGACCAGGACATACACACATACACTATGGACAATTTAGCTTACCCCATTCACTTGCAGTATATTGCATGTTTTTAAACTTATGGGGGAAACCAGAGCGCCCGGAGGAAACCCACGGGAACACAGGGAGAGCATGCAAACTCCACACAGAAATGTCACTGACCCTACCGGGGCTCGAACCAGTGACCTTCTTGCTGTGAGGCCACTGTGCCACCAGGACCAATTATAACAAACTCAATATAATTTTAAAAATGAAAAGTGAATTTACATATGTATGTAAAGTATAACATTTGAACTCGCTTGTGTATGAAAAGAGTATGTACTTCTATTTGTATATATGTCTACAACGGAACACAAAATCCTATGAAAACTTATTGCTAGGCAACTATACATTTTTGGGTACAACAGTTACAGTTGTTAGATGTTGATACAGTGACTGACATTTTCAAATATTCCTTTATACTCTAAAAAAAGGGATACGTCAGACAAAGATGCTTCTGATAATAAATGTAAGCTATTTACATAAAATAATGCGTATTACAGGCCTATTCATTTCATTTTTAAAAAATGAATTCTTTTGTTTTGTGCATTGATGCTGATGTGAACAGTTCTGCATCGCAATGCACCATAAACAAGATTATATTTCACAGCCCTTGCTTTTGACATATTTTATAGGGGCTAAAAGTAGTTCTGAGGTGGCAATTACTGAATGCATCTTAAAATCTGCTCTACACATTTTATGAGTAGAAAGAAACAGCCATGGTATCCAATTTTACCTCAACTTGAGTCATTGTGCTCCTTAATGTCAGACCAATAGAGGACGGCATTTATGTCTCAGCAGGCAAATCTTTATCTCTATTAACACAGCTGCAATTTTTTGTCCATTTTGACCGAGCGCTGAGAATGTCTGTTGTTGCCCCTGCATCTTGGTAGCCAGTTTACTTTTTGACATTTAGCTTGAATGAAAATCTGCCTCAAATGTTACAGCTGTTTCCCTGGTTACACTTGATGTTTTAACTTTAAAATAGTCAAGCCAAAATAAGATTGGCTGAATGTCATGTTGACAGTGACTGACGTAAGCACAAGGTGTAATTTTGATGTTGACATTTATGACATATTGCATAAGTCATTGGGGGTCTGATCGGGATTTACCAGTTATTGTCAATCAAAATGGAGCATGTGTCTTTAAAATGACAGTGCTCATTACCTTGTTCAAAGGAAACCTAAGTTGTGGCGTTTTCTATTAGGAACTTGTTATTTAGCGCTGGTTCTCTGTCTCTTCAGCTTTGAGTGATGAGAAACTCTTCAACATTTCATTATCTCTGACAGGGTACATCCAATATCTACCTATTTAGGTGATATCATCTCTACTACTGTCTTGTGAACACCATAATTATCTCAAAGAAGATGGAGGGCTGTCTTCAATAAAAACTGAGCCTAATTGTAAAGGCGCACATACTTTTGATGTCAAAAAGATTGTACTAATCTTTCTACACTTTTCTACACTACAATCTACGGCAAACATCAAAAAGCTGCATCATTTAATTATCATAGCTTCATTTATTTCTAAAGCAAAGTTCAGGAGCAATCTCATTTGATTTAATACAGCAACGCTGTGATACCCAGCAGAAAAAACAACACTTATTGGCTGAGTGCAGCTTATGTTGTTTAAGTCAACTACTTGAAAATGCAAATGAACGGGTCCGAAAAAAATTAGCTATTCACAGCAATAATGAGCAAAGGTTATAGGTGAGGGTATGAATAATACTTGACTAACACTGTCTGACAATGAGCCTAATGCAAAAGTGGGAAAACTTAAAATTCCACATTTCATCTGAAATGTAGACTAGCTGCTATTTGAACATGCAGACCATGCAACCAAGAGCAACAATTGCAGACTTAAATTTAAGACAACATGCAAATGCAGAAAGCTAAGGTTAAACAATAAAATATTTTTTTTATAATTAAGGAATACACTTTCATTTTAATAGAGTTAAATAGATAGTTCCCCCATCCAGCAAAAATACTCACTTTTTATTCACCTTCAAGTTGTTCTAAACCAGTGGTAGGGAATCTATGGCTCGCGAGCCAGATGTGGCTCTTTGACCAAAAATATGTGGATCTCCAGCTGTCTCCCTTTAATACTTTTTTGCGGTTAAAAAATTATAACCATCAATGGAAATCCAAAAGTTTCCTATTAAAATCACAATTACAGTGTTTTTTTTTTTACAGCAAAATAAATAAGAACTCAGTTTATAATAAAAGGACATTTCAACTTATCAGAGTGTACAGAACTGTGGAAAAATAAATTTGAATCAAGAACCCAATAAAAGGTAACCTCGTGCACTTAAATTCAAAAAACATTCATAAATGGTGATGGTGTAAAGATTTTTTTTTTAATTGTCCTTTTTTAATTTATAGACTTATATTTCTTTATTTCT
>NC_141025.1:42315000-42412500 GCF_052040795.2 Danio rerio
TGACTACATGAAATGAGATCTATGGGAACTACTGTCTAAAATGAAAATGATACCCTTAGGTACTCTCTTACACAAAAAAGCATACAACAATAGTGTACAATAAAAGTGTACAATAATACAAAAGAAAAGCTTAAGAGATCGGAACATTGCGTGAGGGATTTACCTGGTAGCAAATCAGGATGTTTTTCTTTCTTCTGTGGGTCTTTCTCCAATTTTATTTCCTTAGGACAAAAGCAATAACATTATAATAATAAACCTTACAAAAAGATATTTGAACAAGAACTATACTGTAATGTAATGTTATACAGATCATATCACATTTTGATCAGCTATATTTGACGTCTATACATTATATGCCATAAATGAAATCTCCTCTATTACATTATTATTACTAAACTTGGTTGGCATGAGAAACCTGTAAAAGTCATATATAACATGTATGGCATAAATGAAAAAAGCGATCTGTGCAATGATTTTTTCAAATCTTATTTAAATGTTCTACTGAAGAAAAAAGTCACCTTGGATGGCCTGATGGTCAATAAATTAACAGCAAAATGTGAAATATGTCATGAGAACTGAGCCATTTGCTCCGTGGAACAACATAATCCTTTAGCCAAAATAGTTTTGTCTATTTTAACAAGCAGTCCTACGATATCTACCACAATCAGGCTACTTCACTTATTGCTGATTTAAACAGATAAAAAGTGGCCAAAATCAATAAACTATTATGGCTATATATTTTAAAATTCCTGAAACGAAATTAAACACATAAACAAGTCAGGACTAACAAAAAAGAAAGGAAGTCATAAAATATTCTGACTAAACACAATGACTAAAATTGGAGGGGGGGGGGGGGGGGGGGGGGGGGGGGGGGGGGTTGCTTTTAAAACTTGAGATTTTAAAAACAAGTGATCATGTTGCCTATGCAAATGTTGCAAAAGAGATCACAGTGTGTTTTATTAATGTCCAGCCATCATAAAGAGGTAAAAACACTGGGAAAGCACTCTAAGCTTCATCTTAAAGTCTAACCCCACTCAATGATCTTAAAAAGAAGCAACTATTCACAGAAGACTCTATCTTCCTACATTTACTTAAAAGAGCAGTACTTTTGGTCCCCGGTCAGGTTCAATTCATGCCAGAGTTTGGTTCCCTTGCATAACAGGAACAGTGTTTTCTTAACTGTGCTCTTCTGTGAAGGGTAACTGAGTCCACCTAAAAAGGGTGGTCAGGGTATACGCTTCATGCACACTCCTGTGTTTCTGATGTGAACGCAATCATGCTAATGAAAAAACACAGTTATTTATAATTGATTCTGCTCTACTATTCTGCCTGAATAGACTTGCAAAAACCTCTAAATGCCATGAGAAATATTCTCCTAAAATGAGCATTTTTCTCAGCCTCCTATGTTTATGTATGAAGTATTTTACTTTAATGGCAATGAAACAAACTTATTCGTCACTATCAAAGTAAAATTTCTGAGCCTAAACACAAGAGTCAGAGAAAAATGGTCATTTTAGTAAAAAAAAATTAAACAGCATTTTGAGGTTTTTGCATCTAAACTTTTCAAGTGTTACAAGTGACTTGACATACAATTTGTTGCTTATACTGATATATGAGATGTTGAACCAGACACTGATGCTCACTCACTTTTGATTAGTCTTTTTTAATACAATTAAACAGAACAGTGTGAAACTAATTGACAACAATAGCTTCTCTTTTAGACTTTAGGTGATTTTTCAGTCAATTTACATCTCATCGGTTCAGACACTTCATGGAAATCAAAACCATGAGGATTGATAGTATCTTAATATCTTTTTTTACACTATTAATCCAAAGTTAACCAGCTCAATGGTTAACACTGTCATCTCACAGCAACAAAGTGGCTGGTTCGAGACCTGGCTGGGCTAGTTGGCATTTCTGTGTGGAGTTTGCATGTTCTCCCCATGTTTGAGTGGTTTACTCTGGGTTCCCACGCAGTCCAAACTCTAAAGACATGAGCTATAGGTGAATTGGGTGAGCTAAAATGTCTGTAGTGTATAAGTGTGTTTGTGCAAATGTGAAAGTGTGTTTCCCAATATTGGGTTGCTGGTATCCGCTGCATAAAACATATGCCGGAATAGTTGGCGGTTCATTCCACAGTGGCAACCTCTGAAATAGAGACTAAACCGAAGGAAAATTATTAAATGAGCTCTGAAAATAAAAAAAGACTGAGTTTTAGTTTTAATTTGAGCACAACTGTTCTTATTTTCATGCTTTTATTAAGAACAAATAAATATCTGTAGCCTATTGTATTGGCTGTCAAGTGGTCATGACACGTCCCATGACATTTATTCTAATAGTACGACGCTCTCTCTCTCTCTCTCGCGCGCGCGCGCGCGCGCACACACATACATCAGCTGCATAACTTTCTCAAGGCATAACCAACAACTTCAAATACATCACATGCCAGAGCAAGTGAAGCCACTCGTGACTCAAACATAAAAATTACTCAGTAACCTGGATGACAACCTCGAATCATAGTTGAACGCAAAATAAAGGATGTTGAGTTCTGAGAGTTGGGTTTCAGTCGACGGGGGGAAGGATGTCAAGTTCATGGCGCAATTGAATGGAAAATAAACAACAAATGTTGGTCGTTTGAGTGCCTTTTCCCACGTGAACAAACCTCATATAAATAAAAGTGCGAATTGGCTAAACTTGAACATGTCAACAACGTGAACTTCAGCATGGGACAAAATAATGCTAACCCCGCCCAGTGCAATACAATCCGCGCTTTCAACTCTTATTTTACTTTACTTCAACCCACAGTCTCCTGGTTGTTTTGAACACAACTCAAAATTGCACGAGATCTTTCGCTTACCTCGGGAGTCACATAAGACACAAATGACGGTTTAGAGGACTTGGCTCCTCCGCTCCCCAAACTCAACATTCTGCTGTCCCAGAATCCCGCTTCCCGAGCAGTCAGGTGGAAATCCGGGAGAGCTCGAGAGCACTACTGTCCTGCCTCTCTCTCTCTCTCTCGCTTCCTCCACCTCTCCCTTTCACAAGAACAGTTTCATTTGGTTGGTTGGAAGACAAACCTGCTCTGAAAGCAAACCGCGCCCGTTCAACATCATTGGTTCTTTATAGACAAACTGTCCATTTTCAGAGCTGGTCAAACACAAGCCGCTTTTTTCTAATTGGACGATGCAGCTGTCAATCTTACGCGCTTCCTTGTTTTTAAACCAATGAGTCGTCGTATTCAAAACAGCCTACGCCCACACTTGAAGAAGGGCATGTTTTTGTTTTCTTTTGCCTTAGGGCTCTTGTGACTTTCCGCCTTTGAATACAGACTAAAAGTAGTTTCTCATTAGCATCAGCAAAGAAAATAAAGCATTTGGTGCTGTGACAAACACCACTGCGAATAAATCCCATCTACTTTGATAATATGAAATTTCCTGGCTAAAGACGAATTGGTTTTCAGCTGATTGCTGTATCTGATTAAAAAAGGAAAGCAGAAACCATTGTTCCAGAAATGTTTTATTATACGCATTGTAATGCAGTAGTACCTTGACAGTGAATGACAAGCATCAAAGGGTAAGTCTACATACATCTGCAGTTACAACACAGATATTTTTCACTTTTGTCCTTCTCTTCTTTAACAGATATTCAACAAACTTTGAATCAGAAACCAAACTTAAGAGCAAGCAACTATGCATCTATCAATCAGTAAAACAAAACCCATAAAAACAGAACATAAGAAAAAAAAAAAACATTCCTGTGCTTTAAAACCATACAAGCATTTGTTTTTGAAGATCTACTGGAAGATTAGATACAGGTTTATTAAATGATCATATATTAGAGATCATATAGTTATATGATCACATTTAAAGATACATTTAGGGTTTACAATATTATGAACAGAAAAAGAAATAAAACACAGGCAGACCTGGGTCAATTACGGTTTAAAGAAAAGTAAACCAATGTTTTTTAAATTTTATTTAAAAACACCTGCAATTCTCACTTTTTATAGAAATCCCTGTGAACAACTGCTCCAAAATGACTGTAACAACTCAATTTGAAATTAAACTTACTGAGACCATCGATTAATAGTTCTGGTATTTGGCCCAGGTCTGAGAAACGCAACAGCTACACAACAGAGGCCTGTGGATATCAGAGCACACTTACAGCCTAACATCACTCGCATTAAGCAAACAGAAGGAACAAGGTTCTAGAGACACTTCAAGGATATGAATTTGCCAATGACAAACTTACAAATGGTTTAAAAGCAAACCCGGCCTTTAGAATGCATGAGCAATGGGAAGTACATGCTTAAAATAAATCCACGTCCAGTCAATGGCATCACATTCATCATAACAGGACTAACGCCTCGCATAAATCGATCATTTACTCTTTGATCTTGTGGTTTTAAGAGGAATGTCTCCAATCAAAATAAATTATGAACACAACTAAAATTACTGCAAAGCCAGGGAAGCAATTGTCAAAGTTACTTCACACATATGACAGGAAGGTTAAGATATACTTTAAAGAATGAACCGGTTTCACACTGATGCAAGTACACAGCTCTAAAACTGCCTAGCCTTGGATTCATAAGAGATCTGAAGATGGTGAAAAATTTTACATCTGATGTGCTGAATGGAGCATGAACATTAGGCTTAACTTCTCTGGTTTGTGCGCATTTCAAATCTTTAAGCCAAGACACCAGACTAAACAATTGAGATGGACTACAGTCTGGGTGTTAAGGAAATGAAGCCTGGCATCTCCCCAAGTGGCCATCATTAGGTCTTTACCAGCTTTTAAAAAAAACATTTCTAAAGACTAGTAATCGGCATGCACAGAGGTCAACAGAAATAGCGTTATGTATTCCTGGAATGAATAGGATTGGAAACGGTGCAGGGAAAAAAAGGACTAGTTGTACTGTAGTGTACTTCAGAACCCCTCGTAGTCCTTTTTGTCCTTCTTGCCTTCAGCTTCAAATCCATCAGCCCCATCACTATTGTCACGACGCCTCTTGCGGGTATTCCGTACGTTAAAGCGGGAGTTCATCTGGGGCAATGGGTCCATACCCAGAACCTTGTGAATCTGCCGGAATGCCAGCAGCCTCAAGGCAAACTGTGGAGAAAGTGAATGATTAGTACACATTTCATAATTCTAAAACGATCAAAACACATAATTCAGTTTAGGGTGCATTAACACTTTAGGTTCAGTTCTCTTTAAAGCATTAGTTTACCCAAAAAATTTTAATAATTAGATGTTAATTCCTCACCCTTACCTATCCCCCATACATACATACATACATACATATTTATATATATATATATATATATTTATATATATATAAAAATACTACGCACGCACGCACGCACGCACGCAGAATACATGGATTAGCCAACCATGGTTATTAAACCGAACCATACCTTTCACTGGAATTGAACTATAAGTGAACCGAACTTAAAGTATAATATGTACCCTTAAATGAAATGAAGAGTCTATTATTTGACTGACAAAAGTTATTTTACCTGAGCGCTTGACGTAATGTCCTCTCTCTGTTGCTCTTCCATGAATGCCAGTGTATCTGTTGGATTCTTCTCACAGGGGTCAATCAATCCTGGAGCACCTGCATTACAAGGAAAAGTCGAGCATATACTGAACTAAGCATCCAAATAAAAAAGTAGAGTTTATGTAGAGTTTGACCAACTCTCCTACTAATCCATGTCATTAAACATTTGCATTTTCAATCCCTCAGAGCCATGTTTTAGGGGGGAATTGCATCAATACATTCAGATCTTACCTGATAGCAGGATGCCTGAGGAAATACATTCAAAGACTCTTCGCAGAGCATCTCCAGGGCTCATTGGTCCAGAGGCACTGCTGATGGCCTTCTCCACCAGTAGCTCCATAGCCTTGAATTTAATTTAATACCATTTAATTTAGTTGCTTGTAATTTGAAAACCATTGCTAAACCACACCAAAAGGTTATAAAAGGAGAGTGCAAAAAAACAAGAATTCCTAAAATTAACTTGTACCCATCTGTTTGCATCACAACAAAATAGACTTTGACGTTCCCTAGTACTTTGGTTCCTAATGCTGCATTCACCCCAGACACTGCACGCATGAATTAAAAAATAAATTAAAAATACAAACACAATATTATGTTATTAATATTAATATCATTTATGGACACATAAACAGAGTGAAATCCTCTTCACAATAGACGCAGATTCACGTCATGGGCATGGGCTAATATGGATTTTATTGAGATAGTAGCCGTGCTTTGTGCATTAGGAAGGCTGAAAAACAGCATATATTCATTTGGCACAGTGTCAGAGTCCATTAGATTCTTTCAGAGGAGCACCCAGCTCTGCGAGTTTATCATCAACTCCTCCAGGAACTATATCTGGATAAAGGGCTTCAGTGGTGCTTCAGACTGAGCAGAGCCCAGTTTGATGAACTTGTCTGTAAGAGGATTTTTGCTTGAGACACCAACAACTGACACTACATAGTAACTCCCCTATAAGAGCAAGCTTCTGATTGGTTAATGCAGCGCGAATGTCCACTGAAGTTCATATTTTCCTACTTGATCGATTCGTACCGCTTCATTTGAACTAATCTCCTCATTCACACTGCAGGGTGTCTATACACGTGCTTGATGCGTGTGGTGTGAAAGCAACAGACTCAAGAATAATAATAATAATAATAATAATACACAGGAAATTTGTTGGCCACTAACGTGCGCCATCAAAACAAACAAACTTGACAATCTTGAAAGCTTTGAATTATATTGCATTATAAAAATTCTACATAAAAACTGCAGGTAAGATCTCAAAATTACAATTCTCATTGTTCAGGAATGTGAATGCAAAATACAGTGAATGCAAAACTCAATTTCAAAAAGAAACTCTAAGGCAAAGAAAGGTTCAGACTACCCAATATTTTTGTGTTACAATGAACATGGTGTCAGATTATGCATTCACTAAATTCTAGACAATAAGGAAAAACGACAGATAACATGTTGCTACTTGACATGAATACAACCAACTATCAAAATAAATTAACCAAATGGCAACCAAAAAAAGTGACATACTCCAGAATTTAGATACCTTTTTTTGAAGGTCTACCGAAACAAAAAGCATAAAGTAATCTGAACATGGAGAGAAAAAAAAAACAAAAAAAAACACAACAACAACAACTTTACTCACCCAGCTAGGAAATGCAGACCAGGTAGGTACTCGCTGACAAAGGTCACGCAGTATTCGAATGACAATCACACATGACTGGAGTCCATTAGCCCTAGCCTTCAGTGCAGTGAAGTCAAGATTAGTTAATGCACAAGAGCAAAGATGTACAAACAGTCATACAATATGGCGGAGTTCAGAGAGAGGTGCAACACCACTGTTCACAATGGAAGCTTTTAATGGGATTTTAATCAGCTGGGCCAATTGGTTTCCATAAGCTGCCATTTCCAGCAGTATTTTACCTCACCATTAGTACAAGAGTTCAAAGTTTGCAAGATTCACTCGGAATGGCTCCTTTGTAACCTTGTAAACCCTGACCTCAGTCATCAAGATACTTCACAAACATCTATTTTCATTTTACAAAAGATCAGTTTGCAAGAGTAGTTGCATAGGAACTGAAGCAGTCAAGGAAATCTGCTTTACTTTGCCTGCGTGTCTGCAGAGCAAGCAACACCACAGTAAACTAATCAGATATTCCTTGCCTCTCAATCCCTATTCCCAGAAAAAAATAAAGAAATAAAAAAAAGAAATAAATCACAAAAAGAAAACAAACGCTCAACATGAAAAGCTTTTAAATCGATGACACTTTATGCAAAGGTATTCTGCAGCCTTATGGAATCATTTTATATGCTAACATCAATCTGACACTTATGAATAAAATAATGTATCCAAGGATGCTATTTTTTTAGGATCAGATCAAATGAAAACAGAAATATAGTATCATTAATCACCAGATTTTTATACTGCATCCTTGTATCACTTTTTCATCCCAAAAATCAACTTTGAGGTTTGAAAATTTAAACAAAAAGACTAAACAACTTAAATGAACAAATAAAAAAGGAATACATCTCATAAGGCTACAAGAAGAAAAGTAAAATGATGTTCCGAACCTGGAACCACTTAGCGTGGCGTAGGGCAGCCAGAGCGTCAAGGCATTTTTGCCTGTCCAAGACGTCCGCTGGGTCTTTCACCATACTCGAGGTTACATCTAAAAATGGATCGAATTGTCAAATGGTGGTAAGGAATGGGTGTTTGACCAGGTCAGAGAGACTGCCAAGAACACATTGCCACACATACCAATCTGTTCCTGATCACTGCTTCCAAAATATAAAAACCTGTACATGTACTTTACAAGTTTTCATTTTAATTCCATTCTACAACACCCCATATGCAGAATCTTTCAGATCTTTTCAGCAACATCATGGATCTGCTACTCTTGCCATTTGGTGCATGTCTGTGGTGTGGTGCGGATACAACTGGATACAAATGGGTCCTGAATCATAGGCCTTTGTCAGGGATACAAGACAAACACTGATAATGTGACAGTGATGTAGGATTTAGAGTTGGAAATGAACTTTTGTTGTCGTTTTTAATTCAAGTACTCTGCATATAGTGAGCATGACACATCTTAGAATTACTAGATGTATAACTCTAAAGACCATTTAAGCCTCCAAGTTCTGCAATCCACTATTTGAAATTGCTGAAAATGACAATGCAAAGTATCAACTTCAAAAAGTCAGTCGATTACTTTGAATGAGTAATGTTAGCCTGTTATTAACATTCTAAATCACCTTAGGTTTTGAAACCCATTGGTTTGGGGAAAACTCTTAAAAAGGATGGTGTGCAATTGGCAAAACTGCTTGAATTAAGGCTCACACAAAGTGTGGTTAAAATTTTATGCTTAATACCAGGTCATCCAATTCCATGTTGTTGCAAAAGGATAAGATTGGTAATGATGATTTAGATTCTTAAAAAAATAAATAAAAAAAATAATAAAAAAAATAAAAAAATTGGATTTCTCTTGAATTCTCAGCCAAGAACTGCAGGAGGGAGAAAAAAAAAAAGTCTCTTTCGATCTATCCATCTATCTATATTGAAAAATTAACTGAAAGTTTAAAGTCTCATTGAATTCATTAGCATGCTAGGGTTTCTGGCTCTGCTGCCGCTAGTAGAGAACATTTCAGTTTGTATAATTGTGGTGCTGTGAAGCAACTTTAAAAGTGCTACTTCTCAGCGGTTAAAGAAAATAGGGTTATTATTAGGAATCAGCTAGGTGTGTCCAGGGTTTAATGCAATCATATTGAGTTCAGTCAAATATGTGAAAGGGTATTATTTAAAATGGTTGCTGCTGTTCAATATGTTGTTCAGTATCAGATTAGCTTTTTAATTTTACTATAAAATTGTGAAGTTTTATGCCACAAACTAACACATTTGGCAAGTGTTCCACTCCTGCAGATCTGGTTTAACCTATGGACTAAGAATTTGGCTGTAGTTCTTTTGCTCTAGGCGACAACAAATTGTGGATTCCAGTGTCTAGATAAGTGAAGTTTAAAATAAATGTTAAACTAAAGATTCTTTTGGGGGAAAAAAAAAAAAAAAAAAAAAAAAACCTGTACCAATACAATAAAAAAAATAATAATAAAATAACAATGGCCTGCAAATGGTACCAGATGTGCAAATGATAATGAAAAACGGGGATAGAGGGAGATATGTAATGTTCCCTGCTTATGAATATTTATAGTGACTCCCTACAGTAACATGGCAATGGTAGGTGTGGCAAAGTGTTTGAAGGTATTCAGGAGGGGGGACCTTGGTCAAAAATCCTTCCGGAGCTGGTAGACGTAGCCTCAGATGGGAGACAATTTGCTGAAAATGCAAGGAGGCTTTGGGCTGGACTTGAAAAGCTTTGTATACATGAAGGCAGCAATGCGTGCTGGCAAGAAAATCTGAAGCTCCCAGCTAAAAGATTAGGACATCACTGCATGCATACCTGTCAACAAAACTGGGTTTGGAGAACCCACATATCTCAATGTATACCGAAGGCTGTAAACCCCAGGTCCAACCAAAGATTCCTCTATCAAAGCCTTCCTCCCAAAAGCTGACTGATACTCCCCTAAGGAGCCATACAGAAATGGTGGCATGGCTTCAAAGCCGGTGTTTAAAACTTCACCATTTCAGTGGCTTCAGACAAACTATGACTCTTCATTGAAAACATATGCAAGAAACAGAAAATTGATGCACTTACAGATTACAGGTTACAGTAATGCACTGTTTGAATGCCAATTATTGCCATTATGAAACTACTTAACTCTCAGGGGAGCACTTTCATTTTGGAACAGGGGACCTTAAAATGGTGAACCTCTTTTCACCACCAGACAAAAATGAGATTTGTTTCCTGTGGGGACATGGTAGACATTCCAACTACTCCTCAGACCCATCTCAATCATGTCTTCAGGAACTAAATCATGAATAAAGTTGTTTGCACAGGATTACCCCCTGACCCATTGGGAAATATGCACTGGAACATTGGTAACAAAATATCATTTGGATTTTGCATGAGACACAATCCCCTTGAACACAGGAAACAAAAATGAATCTTACCCGGGACTAACTAGACTTACACAATGCAAACACTTATCATGCTTGTTTTGGGGAGAGCTTCAAGAGCACTGGAAAAGTGTTACAAAGAGAAAAACCAGAGCACCACTGCTGACATTGGAGATGGTTGAGTAAAAGCTGGTAGTGTTGAAATCGGCTCAAAAAACAACTAGAAGCCAGCTGAACAGGCTTTAATCCAGTTACAGTATGAACATTACAGACTTCATATAAAAATCAAAGCACAACCACAGGAGGCACTATACCTCAGCAGCACAAGTAAAAAAATTATATATATAGATTTTTGGGTTAAATATAGGTCATATGTACAGCCAAGCTCAAGCACATACCAGGTTTCATTTGGACCATTTTCAATATTATGGTCTTAATTTGTAAAAAATGCTCCTAAGCCCAAAAGGTGCAAACATGATTCTGGCAACATTTACATACAGTACCATCTCCACAGTGCCAACAGATGGGCTCCTCAGGTTGTCAAAATCAGCATGAAATATTAATCAGAGGTAGCCGGTTAATGTGTGCAACGTCTTTTCAAACCTCCGTCCCGGCTGCTCTCCTCTCGAATGATGGGTGAAGTCAGGGTGATGGTCACCTGCATCTTGGGATCACCACAAGAGGTAAGGATAATGGCAGACTCTTGGATGGAGCCCTTTACCTCGTATTTCTCTGGCGTTACCATCTGACAAAGAACAATGTCATTAGTCTTAACCATCTATTTAAGCTTCTGCAAACTTTAACTCTGAGCAACATTTGCTCTACATCGTGTAAAGAAGGGGTGTTCAACCCTGCTCATGGAGAACCAATATGCTCAGCTTTAAGACCTGCCTAGACATTTCAATTGAATCTGAAGACCCTACACACTTAGGGTTCAAATTCCATGAACTGGTTTGCATACACCTGCTTTGAACCCTATAAAAAAAGGGGGTTGAAATCCTACTCTAGAAGAGTTTAGCTATAATCAAACCAAACAACATTTCAGGTCATCCAGTGTACATTAATGCGTTTTATAAGGTAATTTCAAAACTCTGAAGAACAGTGGCCTTTCAAGATAGACAAATGCAAGAACTTCAATTGCTCTACAGCAAGCGTTTTCAAAGGAATATCTGTGAGACGTATAAACAAGTACCGTGAGTTGTTTAGGGAGATGTTCCACAATGCGTGTGAGCAGATTCTTGGTTGGCTTCTCAGAACAGAGGAGGACCAGGTTGACCTCTTTATCCCCTCGCAGAAGAAGCCCCTTAGCAAGAACACCTACCCGCATCACTCCTTTCAGCAACCTACAATGCACAAGAGGACATGTATAGCTGCAGCCTTTAGCTTTCTCTGCTTTGAAAACTATTAAGAGTGCTCTCTTCCCACCTGTCTTTGGGAGGCTCTTTCTTTTCCTTGTCCTCTTCTTTGCCCTTTGCACTTGCACCAGCATCTTGGTCAGTGATGATGTCAGACACAAGCTTAAGTGCTCGCTCGGTGATTGATACGATCTTCTGGATGGCCTGGAGCTCATCCTCAGAGGGGTAAATAGCTGCATGTTTGGTCATCACATACCGATCGTCTGAGGAATCAGGACGACGTGGTGGCTGCATCAAAAACTAGATGTTAAACTACAGTTTTGACGAATCTAGTATAATGTATGAAGACATTTAAGTGGAAAGCTTAGGAGAAAGCATCGTCTTCAAATGACGAATGATGGAAACCGTACTGGACTCAAGTTGTTATGTCTTACCACTGGTCCTTGTGGTTGTGGAATGGGCATCCCAGGCCTCACACCAAGTAGGCCAGGAGGTCCAGGGGGACCTTGTGGATACCCTCCATCAGGCATTCTTCGCCTGTCCTCCCAGTGGTGCTGTTCTTCCTCCATGCGCCGCCAATACATATCTTCTTCATAGCGCCTGAGCAAACAAAGTAATAATTAGGAAGCCTCACAAAATGCTCTTTATTTCATACAAGGAAACAAGTGTCACACCTCATCTCCATCCTCCAGCGCTCTTCTTCTTCGCGTCTTCTCCAGTATTCTTCCTTTTGCATCTGCTTCCTCATTTTTTCCTCTTGAATTTTCCTGGCACGGATGCTTGGTTTCACTTCCACCTGGAGATCTGGGTTAACCTTTTTCTACAACAGTGGAATATACAATCAACGACACTGAAGTTATAGTCTTTATAAGAAAAACAGAAGCCGAACTGTTGACTCACTAACCTTGTACTGCAGTCGGTGTCTCCTTCCTTTCAAATGCATTTCCTTGGCATTGGGATCATTGAAACTGCATTCACACAGTTTGCAGTGGAACCGGATAACCTTGCCTTCATCATTCCTAACCTGAAAAACAAAACATATTTCATTGTTTCCACTTGGCCACTCAAAATGATATCACTACAGAAATTATATCCCTAATAGTGGCTTCTGTTACCTCTTCAACATAGTCATGTCCGACAGGCTGAACGTCACTCTGCAGGGCTGCAAGTGCTGACTGAGGTGACATGGGGTCAGGCATGTCATTCTTTGCATCTGCTGCTGGTGCAGACGCAGCAGACTGTGCAGTTTTAGCTGCATCAGCTTTGGATTCGTCACTTTTAGAAGCAGTGGTTTGTAACTTGTTTCCACCTATATTGGTCATGAAAAAAAAAATTAAGTGTATTATATGATCCATTTTCAACAGCAAATCACATTTGTTCAGCAATACCTACCAACGAAGTTGATCTTGGGTGTGTTGACCTTCTTGATAGAGGAGCTGTTGACTGAGACATTGTTGGCTCCTGAGCTCTTGCCCTGTGCAGCAGAAGCAGCCATACTGCCAGATTTTAAGTAAGAGGCAGAAACGGAGGAAGAAGCATTTGATGATGTGCTTGTGGAGCTGTTGATGTTGGAGCTGGAAGTTTTATTCGGAGCTGCAGTACTGGAGGTGGAAGATTGGGAAACCACACTGGGCTCAGTGGATGGGATCGGCTTTCCTAGCTTGGTATGCAATTTTACAACCTATTGAAAAAAAATAATAAATGAATAATTTATATATAAAGAAAAAAATAAACACACCACCAACTAAAGAATTCAATGCTACAAACACACTTTAAATTGCATTAGACAACTAATATAATATGCTTGTGATAAGCAGGCATGTAATCAGCCAAGGACAAAAAACTAAAAATACATAAATAAAAAATAAAAATAATAATAAATTACAAACACGCACACATTTTAAATAATAAATATATATATATATATATATATATATATATATATATATATATATATATATATATATATATATATATATATATATATATATATATATATATATATATATTTCTTGATATAAATATTTGATATTGGCCATACAATTTGTGTTTCAGGATTGTTGTATCAGTTTAAACGTTTATCAGTTTAATAGACACTCGAGTAATATTTAGGTATATAGTTTGTACTTCAATGTAGACACAGATCCATACACTGCCGCTAGAAAGCGCCACGAACTGTTAGTTCTCGTGTCCACAGAATAGAATTTTTCCTCTAATTTAGTCAACTCTATATTTCACATGTTATAAGGCTATAACTCGAGTCAGTCATCAATTGGAACTGTAAAAATAATTAGTCCAGATGAATAGAGTAGCCTAATATACTTTAATATTGCACCCTGAAAAAAAAAAATAATAATTGAAATTAAAAATATTTAATTATAAATTTGTAAAATCATTTAAACTTATAACTTTCTGTTATGACTTTTTAGGTGCTATAGGCTCTAGCACTGAATAAATTAAGACATAAGAACAGATGACTTGCAGAGGATTACAAATGTGCATCCTGGCTTTATTTTTATTGTATATAGAGTGCACGTGGTCATGATGTGCAAATGGGAGAGCTGAAACGGTGTGCACAGCAACGCACCCATTCAAAGTGATTTCATAATTTTGCATAGTCAGCAGCTTTGTCATGTGCTAATTATAGAACTACACAATGTCATTGTTATAAACACAGTAGCCTAGGTAGGCCTACAATTACATCCCTGACCCTGAAAGATGTCGGATTTATGCAAAATACATTGGTTGCCCCATTGAACTCTGAAAATACAGAAATCTGCGTTTATATGGAAGTATCAAATCCCTAAATAAAGTACCTTCAATCCCCTTCACACAAATTTTATTCATATTTGTAATAGAGTCCCTAAGGACATTTGTTCACCAAAATGTAAATTTAGAGCTGAACATGTATACTTACCAGTTATTTTCAATGGAAAAAGCCACATTTCTTAAACAACAGCAGTGTTGCAAGGCACCAAGATTTTTTTTTAATGGTCTGACAGTTGAAGCACTCACAGCTAAGCATTTTAGAAGAGCACTGGAGTTTCTCCTCACAAAAATGCTTTAGTAGACAAGCCCTAAGAAACCCTCTCCACAACACTGATCCAAAATTATACGCATTCAAAAATAGTGCTGCCAAAACAAGCTTAAAGCAGGTTATTATGTGCGGAGATCAGAGAGTGAGTCATGTACCTTCTGGTGTTTGGCTCCTCTGATGTGCGCAGCGTAGGCATCAGCCCCAGTACAGGAGACATCGCAGAGCTCGCAGCGCAACTGATTTTGTGTCCCACGGGCAGAGCTCCCGCCTCCACTGCTGCTACTGCTGCTCTGTGACACCTTCAGTGCAGCTTCCTTCTTTTTGTGCTTCTGACCCTCGAGATGCTCTTTATAGGTCTGAAATAAACATGCCGGTATTACAGTTGAAGTTTACCTGACTCACATCACTGAGCCAGTAATCATATACTGCAGAATAGGTACTACATGTACAAGGTAGTTGTCCTACTAGGTTCTACATAGTATGAAAGTGAATATTATAAATAACATTTGGGTATGGTACATCTGTTATTGACAAGTATTCTCCTGTGTTCTTATGGATATACACTTAATGTAGCTGCATATTATTTTTGCCTACTACACTGTACGGAGCATATTCCGACAATATTTTAGTACAGTGCATCCATTTACACATGACACCAATACTTAAAAATGAAAAGTAATAACTTTAATAAAATAAAATACCTGGGGTCCAGCACAACTGATCTTGCAAACATCACAATAATGTATCTGCGGTGGTTTAGGGGGCTGTTTAGGTTTCAGAGTTTTGTTCTGGAAGGGAGTTTTCTTGGTAAATGTACTGCCGGTCCATGCGGCAGTGGCTGCTGCTGCAACGGCTGCCTGTTTTTGCTGCTGTTGCTGCTGCTGATAGTAAGAGGAGGCAGCCGAATACACTGCCGCTTCATAGCCCGAGTATGATGTTCCTGAGCATAGAGAGAAGAGCAATTATTGGCTTTAGGACAGATGGAGACTGACAGGATTGTACTGTAAATCTATAAGCCTAGATTCACTGGCTCAATTGGTGCAGTATTAAACTTTTAATCCCAACCTCATGGATTTGATTCTGTATTAAACTCAAAGAAACCAAGAACAAAAAAGCCATTTTAATGAATTCTACACTCAATAACAAAGCATGATATAACGGAAAGACGTTTCACTTCAACTCTAAATAAAGTATTGCATCAGATAAATGCTGTTGATGGCTTATGGGAACTGAAACTGATGTTTTATAATACAACTTTGATGTTCTTACCGGAGTACGTGACTGCATTGGTGCTGTAGGTGGGACTCTGAGAGTAAGAGGGCACTACAGAGGCTGCCGCTGCAGCTGCAACCGGCTGTACTGCAGAGGACACTGGGTAAATGGAGAAGGTTGAGGTGGCAGGGCTGGGGGTGGCTGGCTTTACGACTGTAACCTGACGCGTTTGCTGGGTCTGGGTGTACGGAGTGGCGCCTTGGCTGTATCCGGTTTTAGGTGCTACAGGGAGGAGCAAAACAAAGTTGCAGAGGACATTTTACAATACAAATCACTTAACAGGTGACCTGAAGCTCATTATGGATTTTATCCTGTGTCCACAGACAACATTCCAACCATGTAATGAAATAGGAATAAAAGGGAATCATGATACAATAGATTAAACCCTCATTTAATTAAAAGTACATACAATTTAGATTATTGTAAAAATTAAAACAAAAGCATTATATGCTCTCATGGAATAAACAGTCAGAAGATGATTTAATAAATGTTATAAAAGCCCCCCCGCACCAATTCATTTAAATTGCCAAAAAGAGTCCAACGTACCAGTCTGATAGTAGGATTCAGCAACAGTGGGTTGTGGTTGGGCTGCTGCAGCAGCCACAGCTGGAGTAGCTGCAGGTTGTTGGTAATATTGTTTACTGTCATACGCTACAGCAGGAGCGGTGGACCGCACATACGAATAAGAGTCCTGCAACAGTAAACAGAATGCTCGTCTCATTTCGTACTCATTCAAAATTAATTTGACTTAAAAATGCACTTCAGAAGCACAGGAAAAAAAATGCAAAACAGCGATCCAGATTTGGATTTATGCAAAAAAAAAATAAATATCTTGCCCAACCCAAACTACATTACGACAAGCATGCTCCTTCCTCTTACCTGGTAGTTTTGTGAGGTGACTGGAGGTGGTGGTGGGGGTACTTCTGGCTGTCTCTGAGCATACCCATAATCCGTGGCAGCGTGGGCTGGTTGATATCCCCCAAAAGCTGCAGCATTAGCCGCAGCCGCTACAGCGACTGGCGCAGGCCTCGCAACAGCAACCGTGGCGGCTGTAGGGGCATAGGCTGCTGCCACTGTGTGCGCTGCCACAGGTGCTTGATGTACAGTATAGCTGGCCACTGTAGTGGGGTGGGTGTATGCAACCCCAGCGGCCGGCTGTTGACTGCAGGAGACAGGACAAAAATCCCTGGATTACAACATTGACAGCTTACATTGTTACAAATGCCAATGCTGAACAGTGGCGTTTGAAATTGAGCAAAATTACTATTATTAAATAATTACTACATCCAAAAAGGTACTTCACAAAACATGGCATCAGGACTCGGCTACACTAATGATACAATTATAATGCTTACACATGGATAAAATAACTTATTGATTTCAATTTGGTCGAATTCCACAAGAAGATTATACTTATGACCTTCAACGCAATTTTGTGTTCATGTTAATGTCCAACTGAAGCTACAGCAGATTATCTTTCAGTTAGATTCATAATAGATTTCTGGATTTAATGCACTAAATCCATTGGCTTGAAAGGGAAGATACATGTCAAGGGAGGAAACCCAATCAGTAATGGATTAAAAGACTTAGGGTGGCTTTCACTTGAAAAAGCAGACACAAATGTCATGCAAATATGGTCTCTCGTTATCCATTAGATTAAAAGCTTAAAATCATGACAACAATCTTGAGCCTCCACACACCAATCTCTTTACTTTGTTTAAGGTTGCATTTAGTATCTTGCACTAAATTAAACCGATTGTTCAGCCATACAATAAATTTAGCATTCAACGAACTTGCCCTCAACCATTCAAGACATTTTTGCTAGAACCTTGGCGCTAGTTGAATTGCAGCTACTGGCACTTTGAAAGTCAAAGTGTATTAAAAAAAAAAAAAAAAAAAGTTAACACCATGGCTCCTGGTAAAGGGTAGTTCGGCCTTAGTTTTGAACACTTGCGCTTCTAATGGACATTGCCAAATGGAAGAGGCACAAATCTCACATGTGAGCTGAAGTGCTTTGTTTACTACAGTGCGAAGACAGATGCAGGGTATTGTTAGTCAAATTTGTATTTGTGCTTTTGCTGGACACCTCAACCCAATTATAAATGATAATTTATGAAAAAAACAAAAATTCAAAAAAAATTCTCAGTATGCAGCAGTGATTGCTTAACTTTATATTACCCAAATGTATATTCAGGCATTTATATTTATTTTGGCTGTATAGAGAGTTAAATTGCACAACACCATTGATTTGCATTAAGCATTACAGAGAACAGCAACTTAATTTTTGGATGATTTATCCACTTCAGAGGAAAGTTCATTACTTTTCTAGCTTTCTGCATCCTCAAAACACCAATCAGGGTGACTGATAGATTTTATAGAGTTTGGCATGGGCCGGTATAAGATTCTGTTGGCATGATAACAATGTTAATGACATAATGATGAAATTATTTTGGTTTCACGATTTCACAGTATTGAGATTACTGCTCTAAAATATATTCTTTTTAAACGTCTGGGTAAAAAACAACAACTTTTTTCCTCTTTTAACCCAATACATTTTATTCTGAGAAATATGTAAAATATTTTGGAGCAGTAAACATGTCAGACTAAAAAATTCAAATGAATCATTGACTTCTGCTGTCTTCATTGATTCAAAAACACAGATTTCTTTACAATTTGAAACAGCTTTTTAGATATTTTTTCTGCAGGAGATGCTGTTCTCCTAAAAAAACGTAAAAAAAATAAATAAATAAAAAAAAAAAAATCTAACACGTACCCTAGGAACAGTATTAGAAAAAAAATTGCCGGTTTTAAAACCTTGACTTTTCCAAATCGAGGTATACCTTAAACGTTTATCGTCCCCCATGCCTATGTAGAGTACACATTTGTTAAAACAGCTTAAAGATCTGTAACGGATTTGATTGTTTACCAATTCTTCCTTCAGCTGATTAAAAAAAAAACTAATTGAGGCATTATAGAAATCTAAATCCTACACTGTGTGAAATGATGACACACTAAACCAATGGCAAATTGCTTAGAAATATGATCCCAGTTTAGGAAAAACATCACACCATTGCTAGCTTGACAACCTGGGATAAGTTCTTAAAGCACAGTACACAATTACAAAATGGACGAGCACTAAAATTACTGAAAACGTCAACATAATGACAGTAGAATCATTTAAAAGGCGAATCAAGAGGGACACTGAAGGAGTCCTTGAGGCGTCCGTGAAGACATCGCCCTTCACAACACAAACGCGCACATACATATTACAGACGCAAAATACGTCGGCCATTCCTCAAGAATCGACATTTTGTAATAAAAAAAGACGATAAAGTGTCACGGCGACGTTTTTAACAGTGTGGAACTACAACATTTTTCCATCACTTCCGTCTTAAAAACACTGGAGCTTAAAGAAGAGCGCGGAGACGCTCATGCGCAGATCTGCTCTGGTGCAGAACTAGAGATGACAGCTGCAGTGTGCTCGCGCGGTTCACTTTTATCACGTCAGCTCGGGATAAAAATCACCGTTTATACACACGTGAACACCAACAAAGAGTTTCAGAATGGTGTTATATCATTAAATGCTTTGGATCAAATAAACAGAAGCCAACTGAGATAAGGGTCCACTTATAAGGTAAACCGCCCTGTTAATGTAAACTGAATGAAAGTTACTAACTTCAAATCTTGACTATTACTTTTAACCTATTGCTTTTGTAACATTAATTATTTTTTAAACGTATTGAGATTATCTTTATTTTAACATATAATTTAAAAGTGCACCTGCTAGCCATCGTCACGTCGGATGTTTACATAACGTAACGTTAAGCAGACTGCTTTAAACGATATAACATCTCATGCATTTTATCCACGAATTAAAATAATTTCCCTAAAAAGGCCCAAAGTACTATGCAATGACATCCTGTGTGTCAATATATCTGCCTAGCAAATAAAAAAACAAATGTCATATATGCATAAAAACAACACATTAATCGCCATATTTAAACTAAAACGTCGTTTAATGCATCATTTCCTTACCAAACGTTCATCTCAAGGTTTAAAGCGTTGCCCATCGCCTCCCTCCCCCTGCCCCCACCCGGACCCAGCAACAAAGGCATCGGGGCCAAATCCCACCATTACTGTACCACCACCAGCACTGCAGTCCCCATTAAACATCACGGCCCTTACCTGTACTGGGCCCCAGCACCATGGGTAAATCCAAAGTAGTTGCCGGTGGCCATTTTGGCATCTTCACCTAGCCGGCTGGGCACTGCAAAAAGACAGATTGGCGGAGGGTTAGCGGCTGTGCGCGGTGGCAACCATGATGAAGAGCCGTATCATGCAGTGGAAGAAAACACGCAGGACACCACGACGGATTACACCGTGACGACTCCCGCAACATGATCCTAATCACATCTTCTCTTGTCTAAAACCCAAGAAATGTTTCGACACGCTTTTAAAATTTAGATTATACTCACCATAGGTGAAGGAGACTACTGGACATATGGGAATCATTGGTTTCCTATTCTCTAACGAACTCTGACTCGTATGCCTGCCTTTTTATATGAGAAGGTCGTACCAGGATATGGCGTTTGCTGCGCATGAGCAGTGTCTGCCGCCAGGGATGGGAAATGTAGTTTTGTCCAAAGTCATTTTGAAAGGTCAGTCAAACAAACAAATATTTTTTTGGATGTTTTTTTTTTTTTACAAAAAGGAGTAATAGACCTGCCGATGTGATCATGTTCGACACATATACTCACACCTAAAACTATATGTGAAACTATTAAGACTCAATTAAGGAACTCAAATGATGTTAGTGTTGATTATTCATAAATTTACCATGCAACAATCAGTGATGGTATGCTAAATAAAACTGTTAGGCTACAATTTTACTATTATAAAACCGTGGTTAATTTTGTGTATGAACCAAATATGCCCTGGATGGTCTGAGGTAAGAAAATGAAATGCAATTTTAAATTTTAGTGTGATCTGTCCTCTTGACATCTGTCCCCTTGGTTTTTTATTTTGGATTTAGATTTATTTAAAAAAAACTTTTTTTATTGTTCCTGTTGTGTGTTATTATTGAACTTCATTCAAAACTTTACTACTTAACCGATCATTTTAGAAATACTTAAATAAACACTTATAATTATGTTCAATAAATATGATAAACACATGCGTGAAAACGAGTTTGTATTAAACAAGATCTGTTTAAATTAGATAAGAACATTAGGTTCACAATTTTTATACACCGTAAAAATCCGACGCAATGCCGTCATTGATGCAAAACTACATTTCCCACAATGCTCTCTGAGATGTTATTAGCCATATGGTTGGTCCTCGATTCCTCGACTTCCCGCCGCTAAGCGTGACTGACTGTTGTAGACCACTGCTCAACCTTACATGTAAGTCACGTTCAATTCATGTTAAACTTGTTTTAGAAATGCACTCTTTAAACGAGTGCACAGCCACGAATAATTGTATTAAACGAGAGTTATACTGTTAACGCGTTTCTTAGTGAGGTGTTATTTAGGGCCTATATTTTTCCATCTTAGTTTTAGAGGATGCAGAGGCCCCGGTCAGCCCGGGGTTTGATTTGAGTCAGTCTTGTTAACCTAAACAATTAAGCACTTAAATGTTGTCCAGTCTCGTCTGTGGGGTTAGATCGGGGAAACCTCAGTGATGTCTCATGTTGCATCTTTTTTACCAACATGACACTCATCTAGTATTTCTTTATTGGCTGCGCATCTGCTAGCTCTTATAAATGCAGGACTTAAAAATAAATATCTAATGTTATATATCTGCTGTATGTTACAGCTGGGAAATGTGGCTAGAAAATTATCACAGCTTGTAATAAACCAGTGTTCCGACAATATTAAGGAAGATCCTGGAATCTAAATTAATAAAATCTTTGATTTCTTATGAATATATTTGATAGTGTCCCTGGCAAACCGTTTTTACCCTACTACAGTGGATTGTTAGTATGTACACTATTGTTGTCAGTAACTAAAAGTAATGGTCATGCAGCCTTTTGTGACACCTGTTCTGTGAGTTTTTGTAGGTAACTTAATATACAGTTAATACCATTTAAAGTTATTTTAAATTATATGATTTTGAGATGATTCGAACAAAAACTTCTGTTATTTAGTTTAAGGGGAGGGTTCACCTTCAGGTTGTACAACATATGTAAGTGTCTTTTAGCAGTTAGAATATCTAAGATTATTAGCTGGAAATAAGGGATCATTCATGATTTATAACATGCAAATCGATCATTATCAACACTTTACAAGTAAAAAAACAAACATGGGTTAAACTAAATTTAAAGGGATAGTTCACCCAAAAATGAGAATTTCCTTACCCATTACTTCCACTCAAGTGAAACTAAACTAGCGTGATTTTCTTTTTCCTTTTTTTTTTGTTTTGTTTTGTTACTAGCAAAACAAGATATTATGATCGAAATACTATGATTTTTTTCTCAGCCCCAGACATCACCGCAAGCATCATCCACAGACCTATGGCTAAAATTTTGATCCATATTTAATCTGTCCTCAGGATTTTCTTGGCTCAAAATTAGGCTGAGGTGGTATCCTGAACATGATTTTGTTGCTACTTTAACAAACACATATTGCATTATTCTTGTAACCTTGTCAAATAAAAGATATGATTTGAATATACTAACATTAAATGTAATTGAATACATGACCAGTGCTTGAGCATCCCTCAGGGTCTTTGTCAAAAGGCTGAGGTGGTACAACATTTTAATAGAGGTGGTCGCATAGTTATTCTCTATGCAGGAAATAATATATATATATAATAAAGTTGGGTTTCTCAGTTGATTGTGTCTGCTGGATAAAGTAGTAGATAAATAGAAATATAAGCAAATTAGGCATGGGCCTATAAGTTACTGATGGAATGATAACCTTGGATAGAAATATCAGGGTTTGGCGATATTGTGATAGCTGCTTTATAATATATTCTTTTTAAATGTCTTGGTAAAAAACAACAACCTTTTCCCAGATTTTACACAATATATTTAATTTTAGAAAACCTTTATAATATTTTGGAACAGTAAACAGGCCAGTAGAAGGGGGGGTTCAGGTGATTCGAAAGACCCATCCCTCACTGACAAAAGGTCTAGAATTTATCCCATACACAAGCTCATTTGTCTTATTTTGACTGCTATGCCATAAAAAATTGTGAAAATAGCCATTGAAGAAGGCTTTAAGACCAAGCAGAATCCTCTTTTGGCTGTTGTTTCAGCGTGACTGAGAAAAGTTGAATGTTTGTGTTTGCCTAATAAATGACAATAGGCTAGTTTTTAACTTAAAACTGGAACAGCATCCTTTTTTTCCTAATTATATATGATGTAATATATTTGATTTGAAATGTAAGTATAATTCACTTTTTCTTCTAAATCTTCAGAAAATGTTTTTGGTACATCAAAAAGTGTGGTGATGATGAACACCAAAGAGAGCAGATTTTGTTACAACACATAAAAAAAAAAAAAAAACTTCCATTCACCTTAGGAACGATACAACAGAAAATGTTAGTGGTTTTAAAACCTTGACTTTTCCAAACCGCGGTAAACCTTAAAACTGGTTATCGTCTTATGCCTAATAAGTATACCGTACTATAATTTTGTTGTGATTTAATCAGAGCGGTGTGTTCTCAGAAAGCATGTCTACAGTATGTTATCAGACTTTTAAGTCACGTCTCGCTTTCAGTATCGGGCTTTGGCGCGTTTTGCGCTCACACACAAGCGTACCGCGCCAAAGCCCAAGTGATCCGCGCTCAGGCACACCTCTTCCAACCGGGCCAGGGCCGGCCAAGTGAACCGTGCTTGAGCACGATTCAGCGCACTCACACTTCTCAAACGATCCGGGAAACGGGCCTGGGCACGATACGGATGGCATAGTGTGAGTAGGCCCTAAGTCTATGTGTCTCTGCTGCTACATCTTCAAGCTCTGTTAAAGGACATGTCAGTTTGAAAGATCATTAGTTGACAATCTTTGCTCCATGTCCTTTATTCAGCACACCTTACAGTTCACACACACACACACACACACACACACACACACACACACACACACACACACACACATCTGTGCAGAGCTTATCTAATTTTATTAGGTAACATGAGACAAAAATGATTTCAGAGATCCAGGCTTTTTGCTTCCTTTTGTTATTCAACAAAAACAAAACTCTAAACAGAGCATAATATAAACCACTGGTAAACAATCTGGTGTCACTAATTATATTACTGCATTGAAATGAAGTTGGTTAATGTAAAGCACAGGTGTCAAACTCGCTTTCTTGTAGGCCGAAGCTCTGCACAGTTTAGTTTCAACCCTAATTAAACACACCTGATCAAACTAATTGAGTCTTTCAGTCTTGTTTGAAACTTACAGGTACGTGTGCTAGAGCAGGGTTGGAACTAAACTGTGCAGGGCTGTTTGACACCCCTAAAGTAAAGGGTCATGTCAGTAAAATTATGGTTGGGTTGTGCAAATGGCCTTGTGGGGGCAGTGTTGACTCGTAGCAAGACATTGTGCTCGTTTGTGTTCAACAGAATGCCCAAGTCTAAGGAGGTGCTCTCTTCCACGTCTGGCAGTGAATCGGATGGTGATGCAGAAACTAAGGTGTGAGACATATTTGTAACTTGTGTTAGAATATTTAGACTATAAAACACACTTTAATAGAAAGTATATTTACAGAGAAATTAGAGAATGTTTTTATTCAGGAAATGTTTTCATGGGAAATGTTTAAAAAGGTGTCGTCTTCTTGATGAAGTTTAGAATATTTATCATTGATCAAATTTAAATATCTTATGTGAATGTTGATGTTGTTGTTCTATTTATATTATGCGTGATTATTTAGAAACTGTTCTGATTGTAAATTATATGTTAAATACGTATTACCAATGTTGGCATGAATATAGCTGATGCTGTTGATACAGTATTAAAACAACTAAATAAATCAATAAACAAACATAAATAAGAAACTAAGGTATGAGCTCCTAATTTATGTCAATGCATCAAAATTAACTAAAAACTGTTATGTAAAGTGTATTTATGGTACTTGTGTGCTGCTGAAATGTTCTGCTGGTCTCTGAACTTCCTTATCTTAAGGTTAAAAGAAAGAAGCCAAGTACCCCTGAGAAGCCTGCTAAAAAACAGAAAAGCGGAGAGTCCTCCAAACCGAGCGGCTCTGCTAAGACCGAGAAAAGCAGCGACAATATGTTTCAGGTTGAGTTTTTCATCTCTCTTGTAAACAGCAGACTGAACATTATTCTGTCCATTAGATGGTTACTTATCAAATAAATGCATAGCCATGTAATATTGATTTGGTGGTATCTTGCTTGCAGATTAGCGTTAAGCTTCTACTTAAGAGCTATAGTACATTAAAAGATGGAAAACAATCATGTTGACAACAAGATAAACAGCTATTAATTAGTATTTTTACTTTCATCTGTAGTGCAATTTGATGCTTTTCTGTTGACTGGATAATGCCAATTAACACCAAGAAACTATAAGAAGTAATAGTCATGAAGACTATAAGAATAAACACTATAAGAAGTAATACTAATGCTACAAATATACACTTAAAACTATTTCTGAATTGCATGAGAATAGTCCACATCATTAATGACAATGACACAGAGGAACAATATTGAACCTGAATATTGAAAATGGAAAAAAAAGTTGATCCTGTTTTTCCCGCTGATGAATATGCAGCACATAAAAAGCTGTGCAATGCTTATCATTAACCTATATAAACCTGTGGGAGTTATATCATAATCGTCCACAGTTATTATTCTTGGTGTGAATGTGCATTTAGGAAATGAGTTTAGATGTAACATCCTCTAGTGTTTGTATTTCTAAAAACTCATAAAAAGGCGTAAATACAATGGTTCTGAAGGGATTTTGTAAATAATTATGGTCACATTTACTGATGTTAAGATGCTTTTGTCATTAAGTAGATACTAAATAGCACAGTGCATCCGGAAGTATTCATAGCGCTTCACTTTTCCACTTTTTTTGTTACAGCCTTATTTCAAAATGGATGAAATTCATTTATTTCCTCAAAGTTACAATCTCAAGTCTTTTTGAGTATGATGCCACAAGCTTGGTACACCTATCTTTGGGAATTTTTGCCCATTCCTCTTTGCAGTACCTCTCAAGTTCTTTAAGGTTGGATGGGAAGCGACACTGTACAGCCATTTTCAGATCTCTCCAGTGATGCTGAATAGGATTTAGGTCTGGGCTCTGGTTGAGCCACTCAAGGGCATTCACAGAGTTGTTGTGAAGCCACGCCATTGATATTTTGGCGGTGTTCTTTGGATCATCCCGCTGGACGATGAACGAGTGCTCTTGACCTCAGGTTTTCATTTAGGATGTCTCTAAATGACTGCTGCATTCATCTTTCCCCCTATCCTGACTAGTCTTCCAGTTCCTGCTGCTGAAAACCATCCCCACAGCATGATGCTGCCGCCACCATGCTTTACTGTAGGGATAGTATTAGCCTAGCGATGAGCGATACCCTGTTTTCTTCAAACGTAACGCCTGGCATTCCCTCCAAAGAGTTTAATTTTAGTCTCATCAGACCAGAGAATGTTGTTTCTTATGGTCTGAGAATCCTTCAGATGCCTTTTGGCAAATTCCAGGCGAGGAGTGGCTTATGTGTGGCCACTCTATCATACAGGCCTGATTGGTGGATTGCTGCACAGATTGTTGTCCTTCTGTAAGGTTTTCCTCTCTCCACAGAAGGATGCTGGAGCTCAGACAGAGTGAGCCCTTCTCCCCTGATCACTCTGCTTAGATGACTGGCCAGCTCTAGGAAGAGTCCTGGTGGTTCCAAACATTTTCCACTTATGGATGATGGAGGCCACTGTGCTTATTGGAACTTTCAGAGCAGCAGAAATTTTATTGTAACCTTCCCCAGCCTTGTGCCTCGAGACGATCCTGTCTCAGAGGTCTACAGACAATTCCTTTGTCTTCATGCTTGCTTTGTGCTTTGACATGCACTGTCAACCCTGGGACCTTATATAGACAGGTGTATGCCTTTTCAAATCATGTCCAATCAACTGAATTTACCACGGGTGAACTCTAATTAAGCTGCTGAAACATCTCAAGAATGATCAGTGGAAACCGAATGTACCTGAACTTAATTTAGAGATTCACAGCAAAGGCTGTGAATGTGCATGTGAATGTTTTTTTAATTTTTAGTTTTTTATTATTTTTATTTTTTATATATTATTATTTCTGTTTAGGTTTTTTATTCGTAACAAATTTGAATCAATAAATGAATTTAATCCATTTTGGAATAAGGCTGTAACATAAAATGTGGAAAAAGTGAAGCCCTATGAATACATTCATGTGTCAAGCTGTTGTTTTAATTCATCATTTTCATCCCCTTTCAACCATTTTTTTTTAAGGAAGAGGTTCGGCATTTATTTTTATTATGACTTTATTATCTTTTAATCTAATATTGCAAAAAAGTTAGCTTGCACGAGTGACGTATGAACACAAAAGGAACAACTTTGAGATGGAGAGCAACAGCTTTAATTTCTGCTCTGATTTCCAGAAAATGTATTTTAAAGTGGTAATTTATCCAAAATCATTGTTATTAATTACTCACCCTCATGTGGTTCCCTGAGACATTCATTCATATTCATCTTCAAAAGGCAAATTAAGATATTTTAGGTTAAATTGGTAGAATTCCAGAGTGTCCAGAAAAATACCAATATCAAGCTTTGAGAATACTTTTGTGTGCACATAAATAAAAAAAGGACTATTCAACAGTTTCTTCTCCTCTGTGTCAGTATATTGTGCATATTTAGTATCACTCAGCACATGAACCTGTATTTGCACAGAGGAGGAGAGGATGTTTCATGGTATTTTTGTGGAGCTGAGAGCTAAATGATCTATGTAGGATGAGAGAACTGTCAGATTTCATCTAAAATATTTTAATTAATGTTCCAAAGTCAAACAAAAGGCCTCAGGCTTCTGAACCACATCAGGATGAATAAAATAAAACTTTGGTGATCTAGCACTTTAGAACCAGGTGGTCAGCACCAATAGCCTAGTGGTTAGCGCATCGATATATAGCACCAAAGTACTGACGGCGACTTGAGTTCGATACACAGCTCAAGGTTTTTTGCTGATCCATCCCTTATCTTTGCTCCCCACACTTTCCTATCTGTAAAATCTTCACCGTCCTATCTCAATAAAGGTAAAAACAGAAAAAAACAGGTGTAAACTGGGCCAGTGCTTTAGTGTTTGTTAATCAAAAGTAAAGCATGACTAATTGTAGAGCTGTTATTTACTGGTGCTCATATGAATTTTCATTTGTCCATTCCATGTTGTGAAATGTGACAGATTGGGAAACTGAGATACGTCAGTGTAAGGGATTTCAAAGGCAAGGTCTTGATCGACATCCGAGAGTATTGGATGGATCAGGCTGGTGAGATGAAGCCTGGAAAAAAAGGTAATCAGAGCCCACAAATTTTTATGGCTTATTTTTGTTTAAAATCTTAGTCGAGCACATATCCACAAGTGCCAGTGAAATGCTTCCTTTGATTTCTGTGCTGTGGTTAATTTTGCTTGATCCGTTGTATTGAATTTCTCCTCAGGCATTTCATTGAACCCTGAGCAGTGGAGTCAGCTGAAGGAACAAATGTCGGACATCGATGATGCAATTAAAAGATATTAAGATGTCTTTGTGAAGTGAATGATTGGCTGGTTCTTTTTAGAGTTCTGCACTTTGGTACACAGGGGCTTTAACAAACGTTTCCTGTGACTCGATAGTATGTGTGAAAAGTTTAAAGACACCTCTTTGGTTTTGGTTTTTGTTTATTTCCAACTGTCTGTTGTTAAATGTTGATGTCTGGGTGATTATTTTAATAGTTTGATAGCCAGTGTTCTCACGCTCTGCCGATGTAATAAAGGCTTTTCTTGGTTTAGAGTTTTCAGCGTGTCATTCCGAGTATGATTTCATTGAACTGCACCTACTCTCTGTAAAAATGTTTACCATGTTGTGATGTTCCCTTTAGTAAAAAATAGAATTTTTCCAACTCAAAGTTGTTGTATGATCCTGACAATAAACAGAGCAGTAATGGATGACCTAAAATGAAGGCGTTTGGCACTTCATGATGCTTGTTGTGTCCAGTCCCGAGTGTTTGTGTGTAATTTGCTTGCCTTCGCGTGGGAGCAGGAATTATAATGGTCCGTACACCCACTCAAACATAGACCAGACTCCAGAATAAAAACAGCCCTTTCACTTGACTGTCCAGAAGAGCCATCTTGCATCAATTGCATTTGCTGTCTAAATTAAATCAGTCTTAAATCATGGTAGCCACTGTATTGCCAGCACATCTTTGAGACAATATGGTTTATGGTGTTGCGTGCAAAGCAAGCATTATTCAGGCGGTTTCTGTAGGAGGTGACCACAGTGTGAACAACTTTTAGAATGATGCTGAGGTCCATGTGTTGTAGTAATAAAATCCATCTATTTATCTCTTGTATCTATTTTTATATCTGGTATTAACTATTTTACTGATTTGGTTCACCAAGCAATTCCAACTATTTCTACATTTAGTGCAAGAATAGTGCGGGAATACTATTATTATAATGTGAATGACAAGCAGGATTATTCATCCAAATAATTTTATAATCTTCTGAAGTGAAAACATTGTCATTTGTGTTGGTAAACAGTAACCTAAACATTGAATATAAAGGTAGCATGTTATTCGAAATGTTGTAATTAGGATCTTTTATTCTAAAATAAATTTTTTATTTGTGTTTGAAAGTCATTTCATTAGTCGTTCAAATAATAAATCAAACATGAGTATGCTGCCATTTAGAGCGTATAGGAAAGAACAAAAAGGCACCATGTTTTCAGACATGTTCATATTTATTTTGCACAACGTCGTTCAAATATGTCAACAGATGGTTTTTGTTTTAAATATGCCTGACATATATATATATATACACACACACACACATGTACATATACATATACATATATATATATATATATATATATATATATATATATATATATATATATATATATATATATATATATATACACCGGCCACTTAGATACAGCTTACTAGTACCGGGTTGGACCCCCTTTTGCCTTCTGCCTTAATCCTCCATGGCATAGGTTTAACTAGGTACTGGAAATATTTCTCTGAGATTTTTATTCCATATTGACATGATGGTATCACACAGTTGCTGCAGATTTGTCAGCTGCACATCCATGATGCGAATCTCCCATTACACCATATCTGAAAGCTGCTCTATTGGATTGAGAACTGGTGACTGTGGAGGCCATTTGAGTACAGTGAACTCATTGTCATGTTTAAGAAACCAGTCTGAAATGATTCACGCTTTATGACATGGTGTGTTATCCTGCTGGAAGTAGCCATCAGAAGATGAGTACACTGTGGTCATAAAGGGATGGACATGGTCAGCAACAATACACAGGTAGGCTTGTGGTGTTGATATAATGCTCAATCGGTACTAATGAGCCCAATGTGTGCCAAGAAAATCCATTAAACCACCACCAGCAGCCTGAACCATTGATAAAAGGCAGGATGGATCCATGCTTTCATTCTTTGCATCCAAATTCTCTAGAGCAGGGGTGTCCAAACTCTGTTCTGGAGGGCCAGTGACATGCAGATTTTAGATCCAACTTGCCTCAACACACCTGCAAGGATGTTTCTAGAAAGGCTAGTAAGAGCTTGATTAGGTAGCCCAGGTGTGTCTGATAGGGGTTGGAACTAAACTTTGCAGGACACCGGCCCTCCGGGACCGAGTTTGGACATGCATGCTCAAGAGAAACCTTATAAACCAGGTGTGACTAACCCTGTTCCTGGAGATCGACCTCCCTGCAGATTTCAGTTGCAACCCATATCAAATACACCTGCCTGTAATTATCAAGTGCTGTTCAGGTCCTAATTAATTGGTTCAGGTGTGTTTGATCAGGGTTGGAGCTGAACTTTGCAGGAAGGTTGATCTCCAGGAACAGGGTTGAGCACCACTGCTTTAAACCCTAGAGATGGGTGTGCATGAAAATCCCATTAGATCAGTGGTTTTTGAAATACTCAGACCAGTCCGTCTGACACCAACAACCATGCCACATTCAAAGTCCCTTAAATCAACCTTCATCTCCATTCTGATGCTCGGTTTGAACTGCACTAGATCGTCTTGACCATTTCACCTTCATTTTTGTTACTAAATACCAATATAATCTAATAAAACTCTTGATCAAAATAAAACTAGACGTTATTGATGATCACATGCTTAGACTTGAGTTAAAGTGTCTATAATTTGATGAATCAGTTATTTGTCACAGTAAACTGCCTTAGTGTAAAATCTATAATACTTGTGAAATCTGAAAAATACAAAGTTCCATGGACGTTCAAAAATAAAACACATCACTAGGTGGCGCCAATGCTCTATTGAAATTAAATTTCTTTCAGGTTTTTTGGATGCGGATTAGAATACAATCTTGTGCAACTTTATGGACATTTTTGTTATTTATCTTTATTTAATTATTAATAATGTTGGTTGTGTTAATGCAAACAGCATAGATTTTTCATATATATTTGACCCCATTCTCATTGCATAAGACTCAAAAATGATTTCACTAAGGAATTTCAAGAAAAATATTTCCACCTTGAAACAAATCGAAAAGTCATACATTTATGTTAACATGCTTCAATGTTATTTTAAATATACAACAATACAATTTAATTATACAATTTAAAATAATAAAACGTTACATTTGTAACAATTCGATTTTTTAAAAAGTTTGACTTGTGGCACAAGTTATTTATTTTTCCCTCCTGCTTTTTTGTTTCAAGGAGAGCACTGCAGGCAAAATGAATTAAGTGTAATTAACAAGAGGCCAAAAAACTGTCACAAAATGAATGCACATGGCTGCTTTACCTCAAGTAAATAATCCAAAAGGTTCTTTAGTTCACCTGCTTGAACTACTTCAGCCATGTGTTTATCTGAAAATAACTGAAAGTTTAGATTTTTTAATTGTTCATCGGCCAATCAGAATCAAGCATTCAGAAGCCACGTAGTATAAAATGATTAGAATTATGTGTCTGTAATGGAATGGCTGTCAGATTTTGTTTTGTACTGGTAGTTTCTTATGTGACACTGCACAAAAATGCTTCAAAATGAATGTAGTTTGTAACCATTGACCTCTAAATGCTAAAATGTTTTTTGGGTAGTTATTATCAGGAAATATTCATGTAAAAATATATGTTAAATATGACATTTTTATGATGACTTTGGGCAGCTCAATAAATTCAAAGCACAAGGATTAAAATCACTGAGGTCCTATTGCAGAGTACATTTTAGTTTCATTCATTTAAATTCTTTCTTCTTCTTCTTTTGACTTCACAACACATCTATCACTATTCCGATACCAGCCAGTGTGTTTGTGCCTCACTGATATGAATTTCTTTCCATCACATGCTAGTTGTTGATAGGAGAGGAATCTGTTTCACAATCCTGGCAGTACATCAAACAGCGTTTATGCACGAAAATTTCCTATTCCATCATGCAGCGTGTGATGGATATTTCATATGAACACACTGAACTGTGCATGTCACGAGAACCGAGCCACAATCAGTGGCTCGATTAGAACATGTTACAAGTCTGCAATCCGTTTAACCAAAGCCCAAACCTAGTGCGAAATCTCCTCCATCTGTCCACTGAAGAGGAATTGGTGGAATGTCCTCTGATAGCTGGAACCCATTTGGATCACCCATGCAACCTGAATGGCCTGGAGATTTCTCGTGCAGCACTTTGATGCTTTTATGATCGATGATGGAAGGATATGAAGAACATCCTGGAAAAGTGGGTGTGTTGCACTAGTTTACCAGCGGAGCACTTTAGGTCACCGATGCGATGCCTCAGAAGTTCAACATCTGCTTCCATTTGAAGGGTCTGCTGTGAGCCTGGCGACTGAACATCGGTGTCTGTGGTTCTTGGACCGGTTCTCGTGTCATCGAGCATTGCGTTGCATATTTCAGTGCTTGAGTTTCAGGTTATGTTTACATCTGGACATGGGAATATGCCGGGGCGTGTAGCTCATCTTTGAGCGAGTATCAAACCGGCGTGGGTTTTACAGGAGAGAATAACGCATGAGGAAACCCTTTCAGCCCAGTTTTGATGGATGTCTCTGCCTCTGTTGTTTTACTCCATGGTGGCTAATATAACGGATACTGTTTCATGGAAGGAATTTGTTCTTCCATTGAGATGTGAAATGCATATTGATTATGGGGCGCCTTGAGTTTCCTGTCCGTGACAGGGATGGTATTGGCTGGAACCTGCTTTGGCTGTGAACAGCGGCGAGATCTTGCCAATTTGTCTACAGTTGAATTATCTTTACAATGGACAAATGATATTCCGGAGTTTATAGGCCAGAATCCCTCCTCTTGACCCTCCGGCAAGGAGAAAATCATTCATCTCAAAGACGTCAGAAGAAAAACAAGTCCACTAAGACTTCGCCCTGGCTAAAGTTTTCTCGATCTGGAGCACGTCTGCCAAAATGTACTGTCGTTCAGTGCATGGCGCTAAGCATACGATTAAAAGGCCGTGTTGGTATCCTGGCCGGCTCCGTGGAATGTCCAGTGAGTGTCAGTTTAATAATGGCTGCAGTTGTCTTTGGCATGGATGTGCACTGCCTACATGTGAGGTCAGCTGGGCGAAGCTGCCACAGAAGTAAAGATAGATCAAAACAGGCCCTCGTTCGTGATTAATGAGCGCAAGCCCAAAGGTGTTCAAGGAATCAAGCACGAGGAAAGGATGAAGAGTGTAATGATAAAGCCGCCATTCCTGCTTCTTGAGGATTCCGTTTGATCACACTTTCCTTTATGAATTCATGAATTCAAATCAAAGAGTTGTTGCAGAAAGAGCTCCAAGGGGAAGATCTTCAAATGAACATCTGTAACTCAGCATTTTTGTAAATATGTTACACTGTATTTTAATGGTTCCCTATTGAGAAAATTGTGTAGATTTTTGAGTTAAGGTTGAAAGAAGCTGACATGTAAAGCTATTTGTATTAGTAAGTGAAAGATAGACATCTACTAAAAGGGGACAGATGCCTGAGTATTCTGAGCTGGTTAATGAGAATTTCAGGTTTTTTTGTTTGTACATTAGGTACAAATTATTTTAGGATTCATTTGTGTCTTCCATTTCTATTTACTCATTCATTTACTCTAGCCACAGTCATATCGCCCTGTAGCTTAAGACCAGTTACTCACTGAAGCTGAGCAGGGCTGAGCCTGGTCAGTACCTGGATGGTAGACATCATGGGAACACTAGGTTTCTGTTGGTAGTGGTGTTAAGTAGGCCAGCAGGGGACACTCAACCTGCGGTCTGTGTGAGTCCTAATTCCCCAGTGTAGTGAACGTGACACGTGACACTCAGTGAGCTCCGTTTTTCAGATGAGACATTAAACCGAGGTCCTGACTCCCGTGAAATCTCATGGCACTTCTTGTAAAAGAGTAGTGTCCTGGCCAAATACCCTTGATCGGCCCTTACCAATCATGGCCTCCCAATCATCCCAAATGGCTGTCTTTCCACTGGTGCTGTTGTCCTGTGGCTGCCGTTGCATTATCCAAGTGGTTGCTACACACTGGTAGTGGTGTGGAGAGACCCCCCTCATGATTGAGAAGCACTTTGGCTGTATGGCCATACATGTTAATACACATTACACATTACATTACAAAATGCATCACGGGAGCTTGACTTTTCTCTAACAATTTTTATTGAAATTCTTATTGGTTTGAATCTTGGTTTCTTAGTTGGTCATGAAAATTGTTTTAGATAAGAGATGTCAGTACTTACTGTGTTATTTTATGGACTTATTTAAATAAGTATTATTTGTTAGAGGGCCTACATTGTTTATATTTGTTGACATTGTTTTCTACAATTTCAGCACTGAAAGTTGACCATGCTGAGGTCAAGCTCCCATTATAAAATTCAAAATTACATAAAAAAAAAACATTTAATACCCCAAATGCTCATACTTTACAATAATGTTGCAGTAGTTATAGTTAATGTATTTACTAACATAATGAACAATACTTGTACAACATTTCGTCACCTTAGAATTATGAGGTTCTATCTGACCTTTTTGTCAAAATTGCGTTATTGACATATTCTTATTACATGAAAACTAATTTACATTATGGAATGTTTTTTTTATAAGTTGTTTACATTTTAAGACTATATATTTAAAAAACAAATGTTTCACATGTACTGTTTGCTATGGAATGCAAAAACTTTAAAGCTCAAGATCTCAAAATCATTCAGAATGCAAATCGAACCTTAGAATTCCAAGGTGACTATTTATTAATCATACTCGATTAAAAAAACTCATACAAACATAAATAAACACTGTAATAAATGTACTTTTCAGTTGTGTGTTCATGTTGTTACAATCATGTCTTGCTTTATTTATATGACTGTTGTACAGGTGTTGTGTTTATATTTCAGACAAACCACACCAGAGATCAATTACTCACTTTAAATGCTGGAATCTACAGTGGCCGAGAGAGCTTAACGCTCTACAATTTAAGAAAGCACATGCAATTACAAAAAACACCAGTAAATAAAGAAATGATCATGGTTTTGGGTCCCCTTGAAACATTTCTTTTGGTTTACGTGGATATTTACAAGTGTAGTGACTAATTGCTGCATGTTTCTTTAGTGGTTTGTGTTGTGACCAATTGCTCCGTGTTTCTTTGGTTTATTGTGTTGTGAGAATTTGCATCACGTGTGAAGATCGTTTCTTTATCTGCTAGTGTTTTTTATATTTGCATGTGCTTTCCTAAATAGCAGCTTGTTAAGCTCTCTCGGCCACCATAGGAATGCAAACCTTGATGTGCACCAAACAAGCAGATCGCAACTTACGAAAAAGTGGGTGCTCTGGCTGCTTGTTTAGTCAAATGAACTGCACAAACAAAGCAATCAAAACAAAATTCTATTTAATTCAGATTAAGTTTGAACGCCCTTATAGACAGCAGAACATCTAAAAAGGACCCTCAGAATAGTCTTACTGATATTTATGTGAATTGCTCATCTGAAAATACTTAAAGATCTGTTACTACTCACAGTTTGGAGTAGCAAATCCTTCAGTGAAATAAAATAAAACCTCTGTAAAGTTCAAGAAAAATAAGTTTTACTGTGTTGTTGTTAACTGTAAATTCAAAAACCTGACTCAAGTCTGTTTTGTGTCCTCATCAAATAGGCAGTATTATGCTCGGGCTCTGTCTGGAGTACAGCTTATGCATATATTTCATATCAGTTGTTTTATTGATAGCACTGAGCGTAGATGCAGACATGGCTGTTCATGTTGGCTGGAGACCAGAGAGGAATGTAGTGGGCTTGTTGATAACTTCTCTCCTCTCAGCTGGGGTTTATACAGCTCCTCGCGCTGGTTTCAGGACCCCGCTGAGCAGAACGTCCCCGAGGTTAGCTGGAGGTGCCCTCGACCCCACTGTCCACACCGCCTCGTAAATCTGCCTGCCCTGGGCCAACACTTATTGTTCACAAGGAGAGCCGTTTGCCAGGATTTAGTTTCAGCCTCAGATGAGTTGTTTGGGTAGTCAGTAGTGTTTAAATGTGCCTAGGGGTACTGGAATGTGTCAGCCATTATTACAAGGCTTTCTGGAATACTTGAGTCTGATTGGATGGTCCCATCATCCAGTGGACAGATATTTCAATGTATTTTCCATGGCCTATGGGAACATTATGGCACAAGTCCACTGCTGCAACAGAAGTATACATAAAAAAACCTGTAGAGGACATACTTTGTGATGTCTTTGTAGTGTAGTCTATAGTTGTTTTCAGTCAGGGACATTGCTAGACCCCATTTACTGGGCCACACACACCCTAATAAAAATCAGCTGCCTGTGATCCAGTAAAAGCTTTTAAATTACAGGATTGATTTCTATTATTTATTTAGAAATCATTCTCATGGTCATTTTGCAGATGTGTTCGATGAATAGAAGTAGATCATTAGGAAAAAGTCAGTTAAAAATACCTCACTGAAAACAACAAGAAAATAAATAAACGTGAAAAGGGTAATGGTTTCTTGAACATGGCTTCAAATGGCCTCTACAGTCACCAGAACTCAATCCAATTGACCTTATTCTTCAATGTGGAAGTGCACTCGTTTTTGTGATTGTTTTTGAGCTTCTGATTCAGTTGCCTATGGGAGAAATGACTATAGGAATAATAAACGGCAGAAAACGGTCAAACTACTTGCTCTACAAACAATTGTTTGCATGACCATACAGACAAAGCAGAATAATATAACAAGAAAATATCAGTTTGTGAAATCAAGCAGCATAACGCTACAAATAAATGGAAGCAAATGAGATCGTAAGTCTTAAGCCAAAAAGATTCAAATGGCTGCGCCCACTTGTACACAGAGAAAAGGTGAATAGAGCACCTTTAGGATGTGGTTCAATGGGATATTTGCATCATGGATGTGCAGCCGACAAATCTGCAGCAACTGTGTGATGCTATCATGTCAATATGGACCAAAATTGCTGAGGAATATTTCCAGTACCTTAATCCAGAAAAACAAACAATAAGCGCTCAGGGGTAACTCAAATATTTGGTCGGCGCTCTATGGGTAAGGGATTCATCAAAACAACAACAGGAATCCATCCAAGGCACTCCCTCTACTATTTTTAGTTTTTAGTACCTTCAGTTCTGAAGGCAAAAGGGGGTCCAACCCGGTAGTAGTATGGTGTACCTAATAAAGTGGCCGGTGAGTGTATGTCAGAAAAAAATCTAATACACACTACAATTAGTGTAACTGTAAAAATTACATTTGAAATCTGAATGAAATACAGCAGTCTAATATGAAAACAACACGGTTTGCATTCTAAATGCCAAGGATGTATTTTTGTAACTGGTTTCTGCTCAGCATTTTAGGCCTAAAACATATCTTAAATTGAAATAGTTGTTTACACTATATGAAGAGGGCTTGTCAATTTATACTTATGTTTATCTTAGTACTCAAACCTTTCTGAGGATTTGTTCTACAGAATGAATCTGGGACCAAACAAACTTTCTTGAATTGCACTTCTGTGATTTCTGAGTTACAAAATAAATACAGACAAAGAATAACATGAGTGAAACGTGCCAATCACTTGTGCCTTTTGGCTCTTTTGTGCAGCCGATTCTAATGTTATCACTCGATTGAATGGGCGTTATCAGTGGTTATCAGCTGATAGATATGGGCCAGTAAGGGCTTTCTGGAGGCTATTATTATCCATCCACATGATTAATCAGCTATAAATCACATACGACTGTGGCCGGAAGTCAATGAGAATATTTATGTTTATTATTAAATTTCACATTAATTGTATTTTATTAACATCTGCCCATACCCCAACCCTAACCCAATCGTCACATTAATGTAAAAACAGATCTGAATCTGGAGTCTTCTCTATTAGTATAGCTGATTAAGCATGTGGATGGATGATGAAAGTCTTCTGAGTCTACCAGTAGGCGTAGAAGGCCCCTACTGGCCCATATCTATCAGCTGATAACCACTGATAACGCCCATTAGATCAAGTGATAACATTCGAAGAAGGTGCTTTTGAGGCAAAGTCATACCACTTGGAAATGTTCAGTGCAGATAAAGGACACTCTTGTAACACATTTTGTTTACTCACTATAGTAGTTACAATTAATTATATATAATTACAACTAATCCTATTCATCAACCACATTCTAAGCCTAAATATAAAGTAAGTTCATTCAAACAATTAAATAATATTACTCAGTAGTTAAATGAATTGTTACACTACAACAATAACAATGCTACAGTATTCTAGATAAAGTCTACATTTACAGCGTCTTCCTAAAAGTATACAGCCTCCTTATGAAAAGATGGCTCAAGATAGCTTGAAGAACACAGATAAACTTCAAGTGTTGATTCTCGAAGGTTTCTGTCTGTGTTTTACTCATAAACAGCCATACATGGATGCATTTCCTGAAAGGTTATACGCTTTATTGCTCCTGGTTTAGAGACAGAAGCTCTGGACTCTCTTGCAGTTTTTATTGGCCAAGAACTGCCTAAAGGCATCTGACTAACATGTAAAGCAACCAGTCACAGTTTGTTTTGCTTAGGTGCATGAAAAAGAAATGCCATCATGTCTACAATGTTTATAGAAAATATACTGTAAACTACACCAGAATTTATTAGTTGACCATGATGAATATTAACTGTTTTGAAGGCAGCCGCTTCTTCTTCCACATTATAACAGCTTTCTGTCCAAAAAAAATACTCACATCCAATAATTTTAAACCTGCTTGAGTTTCCTCCTTTCATTGAAGACAAACAAATATATAATAAAGAATGTTGGAAAGTAGCAGCCAATGACTTATGCTGTGTACTTATACTATATTTTTTGTTCCTGTTATGGATCAATGACTGCACTGTCGGATCACAGCAAGAAGGTCGCTGATTCAAGTCCCGGCTGGGCGAGTAGGCATTTCTTTGTGGAGTTTGCATGTTCTCATGGGTTTTCATCTCATCCGGTTTCACCCACAGTCCAAAGACATGCGTTATAGGTGAGTTGGAAGAGCTAAATTGGCTGTAGTGTGTGTGTATGTGAATGAGTGTGTATGGGTGTTTCCCAGTACTGGGTTGTAGCTGGAAGGGCATCCGCTGCGTAAAACATATGAATAGTTTGTGGTTCATTTCACTGTGGCGACCTCTGAATAGAAACTAAGCAAATGTATGACTGAACCACTTGAATGTGAGTAAATGTTAATCTTTTCATACACCTCTTCCTTTAAGGAATGCAAGACATATTAATAGTATCTGGATGCAGCCTTTATGATGCAAGCTGAGATTGCATCACTCAGCGATGCAATGTCTGACAAAATGCACTCAATGGAGTGAGTGATGTCACTGTGACAGGTAGGGTTAGGGGTGGGGTTAGGTAAGCACATTAAAAAGCATTGGATGCATCTCAGATTGCACTGCACCATGTCTGCACCCAGACCCCTCTCAGACAAATACACATCTTGTGGATATCCTGTAAAAAATCGGTAACTCTTGAAATGTTTATAGAGTAGTTTATGTGCAATTAGATATTGAATCAGTGTTTAGGCATGACATCTGTGACTATACTATTTCAATGAATATATAGGTCCCTTAATTTTTTTAATTACCACTTACCATCAATAGCATTATTACACCACATTCGAAAGTAGAGGCATTGTGGTATTTTGAGTGGCATTAAGTGGAGCCACTGCAGTGTACATGCATAGCCAATCGTACAATACCACAATGAGTGTTATTCTGCTTCCATAGCCTGAAATCAAGCTGACTCTAAAAAACGAAAGGCGATGAAAACCGACTGTGTTGTCACTTCGCGTTAGCTGTGTCTGGTCCTCTCTTAAACAAAAAGTTGTGCATGAACACACCAAACAGTTGACTGAAATGGAAATGTATGTTCTGTGCCTGCAGGAGAGGATAAACATTTCCATACCCACAGGTGGCAGTAGTCTGTTTTGTCTTTACACAAAAGGGAAACCAGAACTAGTGATGGACACATACAAACCATTAGCAAAGCAGCGTTTACATATCATTGTCACAGTACTTCTCGCTCACCACAGAGGGATTTGATTGTGCAATTATATCTAATAATCTCATTATTAATATTGTTTGCTAAATATTTAATAAATGTGATAAAATGACAGCCGACTTCTTTGTGTTTCCTCTTGATCTGCTTGGTTTTGCTATTTCAGTTTTAGTCCTCAAGCTCTGATTTGTTGCTGAACAATCAGTGTGCTCTCTTTCACAGAGCAAACCCCTCTGAATTGAGCCCGACAAGATGCGACCTGTGAAACAAACCAAACAAACTAGCCTGACAATCGCTCACCTTCAGTCCAACTCAAAAAATTGCCAACCATTGGCTGGTTTGTCCAAAATCCCCTTAAGGCAAGTCATTTCACTCTGTGGCCATCTTTGAAACTCCTCTCAGGCAGTATGCTCAGCTGTTCTGTTTGAATGGGGAAACATCAAATTCTCCAATGTTGCTTATCAAGCTCACAATTAATTTTATATATGGAATCGCCAATAAAATAAACAACAACTGTCTGCAACAGAAGTTTCATTTCTAAATGTTCAAATCAAACAAAGTTTGCAGAAACTCATGTCTGGTCCGAGCCACTGGAGAATCGTCAATCTATAGTGATAAACGGTTGGCTCCTGTACAAGAGAACGGGGCTTCATTTACCGTATTGATCGTTACACATTTCCCCCATTCAAAACTATATTTTAACTTAGGACGCTGGATGACAAAATAGAAGATCAACATGCAGTTTATTGCAAGAAGGGTCAGGGAGGCAACGGTCAACACAGGGACAAACAGATGTATACAGGAAATCCAGAATCATAGTCGAGGTCACAGACAAAGTGTTCGATACAGGTGGCAAACAGGATAAACAAGAAACAATGCAAGGGTCAAAAGGCACGGCAAGACAAAACAAGGAAAACCCTTCATGGTGTTACAGATTAACAAGACTCAGCAAAGTCTGTTGCTGCGTCCCAATTCGCATACTATCTATCCTAAAATAGTGTTTGAAAATAGAATTAATATGTCCCAAATCGTAGTAGGTTAAAAAGACTATGCCAAAGGTTCGAAAGGTTCAAAGGTTCCAAACTAGATAGTTTACTACTTGGTCACCAAACTTGTTCCTGGAGGGCCAGTGTATGGCAGATTTTAGCTTCAACACTAATCAAACACACCTGAACCAGCTAATCAAGGCCTTATAATTGGAACACAAGTTGGAGCTAAACCCTGCAGGTACACCGGCCCTCCAGGACTAGTTTTTTAATTTTTTAAAATCTTAAGTGTAGAACCGTCCATTCTCTAATTGCTGATATTGGCCAAAGTACATTGCGCGTTCGAATTTGAATTCAAACTACAAACACAGGTGAAAAGTGTGAATAAAACATGACAGACGCGCTAGACCAATTGTAAAGTAGAGAGGCTCGCTAAAGTTGTTTGTATGACTGTTAATTAATATCTATCCTTAAAATATTAAAATCTCTTTTCTGTGTTATATTTCATCTGCAACATCAATACTGAACTTATACAAAGACGTGTTTGGACATTACCGTCTGAATGCATAACTATCCAAAGACCTAAAAAGATTTCTCTGCATGACAGACTCGTCAATGGCAGATTATCCTGCCACTGCTTCTCCAACAAGGTAGGAAATTAAATATGACATAAAGGTGGTTGATGTGGGGATGATTGCCCGGGCTCATAACTAACCAACACAACAATCTGTTAACGAGGAAGTAGTATGTCCCAAAGCTTGCATACTCTTCTGTTACACACTCAAAGGTATATATGCTACCTTCAGATAAAAAGTACATACTTTTAGGGTGTAGTATAGGTATAGGAATTAGGACACAGCATGTGTGTTTGAGTGCTGTACATATGGTCCATGTAATCAATCTTTGAGCAGCTCCCAGCTGTGTGCATGCAAACAAAGTAGAACCGGAACAGGTGTGAATGTGTGGTACATGACAGGATTTGTAGTTACTTTGGTGGCAGATTTGAAGCTCTCCAGCCATCTGTATGGACTAGATCGCTGGTGGTTGTGACATAATTGTCATATCTTGTGTATTCTATAGTGTTATGTTTGTCACAGCTTTAAAAAAAAAAAAAAAGTGAAAATGCCAGCTCTGCTTAAGTTATTTTTTCAGTTAGTAGACACGTCATAAAGAAACCTTCTGCATCAAACCATAGACTCATTTTCTCGCACTTCAAACAAAGACAGCTGTAAAATCCTGCAACTATACTATCCTCTATCAAGAAAATTACCTTAGAGGACAAGTTGTATAATTGCTGTAATTTTGTTGCATCGTATGTACTGCTGCTGGCTCTTTTACATTGAAATGAACTATTTTTCTTGTAGTGAATGGTGCAGTTAAAAAAATTATATTTAAAATATCATTTAAACTCACTTAAGAGTTTCACTCACACGTATACTGAGTGCTCGCATAATAAGCATTACATTATCCCTTATATAAGCCAGATTCCTCTCACCTGAATGCTACACAGCAGGACAGAAAACTGCATCCCGGCAGCCTGTGAGGATTGAATCCGCCTGGGCGCCGACATGCTTCTTCAGTGCATTGCAGCAAACGGATGTGTGGCGAAGCATTATGCAATGCCATAACTTGAGCCATGCTTTAATTCCTTTGATTCCCCACGGACACAATTAAGATAGTCATGGTTGCAATTTTGACACAGCGCTCCAACCGCTCACAGGCGGAGAAATGTCTTGCCAAAGAGGGGAACTATAAGGAGTCATGTCTCATTTATCTAGTGTGTACAACATGGTCTCTGTAGCAAATGTTTGCTTGGGTGTATCCACGGTGGAATTTCTTATCAAGGATCAATCCAGATTGCATTAGTACTGAGCAAACTGCACAGATATTAGGTAGTGATATCTCTCACTTCATTTTGCATTAATAGTGGAAAATACAATCAGCTAAAAGACTCCAGGTAGCGCTGGAGAAGAATTCAGTGTGATTAATGAGGGAAAAAAAGTTTTTGGAATAGCTCAGTCATTAAATATTCATGGTCGTGCTTCCCGTGTTTGCGCTGGGTTATGTTAAATCGCTTCTGGGATGAGGGTTTTCCACTTGACCTGTTCATATCCTGTTTTTACCCCATTTTTCCAGCTTAAAGACCCTGAGGACACTAAAAATTCCTTATTACATTAGGTGCTCCCAGCTGTATTGTTTCATTATGTAGCAGACTATGTGAAAAAAAAAGATATATATATCTGTGCCATGCCTAGTCTTATTTTCTTTTAGCAATATCACACAAACAATCATGCTTTAATATTGAACCAGCATGATTGTGATTTGACCAGGCCTGAGACTGCAGGTATTCTGATATTCAGACCTACAGAACTATATTGCTTTTGTACACCGGAGGTTCATATTGAATCAAAATGTGACTTGGAGTTAATACTGCAAGTGTTTAAAACGGACAGCATTCGGCCTGTTCAAACAGTACTGGAAATTATAAATATCATATATATGTATACTTATACTACACCCTAAAAGTATTTACTTTTTTGTGAAGGAAACACTTATACTTATATATTGAGAGTGTAACAGAAGAGTATGCAAGCTTTGGTACATACTACTTCCTCGTTAACAGATCGTTGTGTTGCTTAGTTATGAGCCCGGTCAATCATCCACACATCATCCACGTTTCTGTCATATTTAATTTCCTACCTCGTTGGAGAAGCAGCAGCAGGTTAATCTCCCATTTACAAGTCATGCAGAGAAATCTCTTCAGGTTACCGAAGCCTCTCTACTTGATGGTTGGTCTCGCACATCCATCATGGTTGTAGTTTGTTTACACTTTCACCTGTGTTTGTATTTTTTTTTATTTGTTTATTAAACTTTTACAGATATAGCAAAGTAATTTTACAGAGAAATGTAAACAAATATTATTCCCACCCCTACCCTCTACAAAAGCAAATGATAATAAAAAAATTAAAATATAAATAAATAAAAACAAATAAGTAAATAAAATAAATAAGTTACAAAATAATAATTAATTAATTAAAAATAAAAAATCCATGCAAAATACACATATACTTTGATTAGCCAATATCGCAAAAAATGAATCCTCAGGTATTTATAAAGTACCTAATTATGTTTGCATGGCAATTGAATGGCCCTAAGATTTAGATTCAAGAAAGGTAATAATTCGTACTCAGGTAATTGCTTCGTACTGTTTTTTATTTAAAATTTTTCTTACATTCTACGGGTGATTAAAAGACACAGACGTTTCGGCACAATGCCTTCCTTAGTGTTCCTAAGATTTATATTGACTTTTTATAGAGATACTGACATGCTCGGAAAAGAAAATTTTGCGTTTGTATTTCTAAACGAACTCACATCCAACACGCAATGTATTGTTGACAATATCAGCAGTTAGAGTATAAATGGTTCTACACTAAAAGTTTTTGCCAGAAATAGTAAACCGTCCGGGAATCTTTGGCATAATCTTTTCAATATACTGTGATTTGGGACATACTAATTCTATTTTCAAATACTATTTAGGACGGACAGTTTGCGAATAGGGACACAGCATTGGATTTGTGATCGGAAAGTTGCAGGTTTGAAGTGGGAGAATATAAAGATCTTATTTGGCGCACTTTACTTGCAGCAATTCTATGATTGGTGAAATTTTCTATACAGCTTTGTGGATGTTGTTGGTTTTCATTTTTTCTTTAAAATGGATTGAATTCATGTGAATATATCTGTTCAGTCAAAGCATAAACTGAATGTCTAACATTGTTCTGAATTTTATTTTCCATTTTCATGCAAAAATCTTGCAGCGGATCTGTATCAGATGGGCCTGCCATTCCCTTTACAGATAATTTGAAATTTGGCAGTTGATTTCTTAGGGAGAATATTTATTTATGATATAAATACCCAAGGAGTAATCCACTTCAGACTGTGTGATCAAAAAGAGCTTTCTTTTTTCAGTTCTCAGTCTTATTTTTATTTTTTTATTTATTTTATCAGACCTCACACCAATCTGTCTGCCCACTGTTTCCCTAGCAAGGGCAGAATGTAGACAGGACCAGACAATGGGAAGCAGTAATACACCATTCAAATAAACAAAGATTTGCAGAAGAGGCTAAAAAAAAAAGAAGAAGAGAATCTCTGACGTAAAAGCATCTACCGCACACGCAGTGTCAACATGTAGTGTTTCTCTTCGACCGTGGGACGTCAGAGCATGCCATTTGGAGGATGTTTAAACAGCGATCTGCTCGTCTCTTTGCTCTAGCCTATCTGCTGCTCAGACCACAAGAATTCCAGGACAAGCCTGCTTGGACCGGTCTCCTCATTATATTGGGTAACTGTAACTCTCAATCCTTTCTTTTGGATGGGTTTACTCTCAGAGGCATCATCAGAACAACTGAGCACAGCTAATACATACACGTAGCGTTGTATTACTGCTCCAAAATATAGTTGAACTACCAATCTGATGAAATGAAGCAGTGTGATAGCTATCAAAACAATACCCTAGCTAACATTTTTCTTCTAAGAATGCAGGTTATGAAAAAGTGAACATATTGATAATTCACAACAATTAAAAAAGAAATACCAAATGTAATATATCTTTAATGGGAACATATAGAAGCAACATAGGCTCGTTCTGAAAACCTACAACTATATACATTTCTGGAGATTGTGAATTATGTAGTCAGAAGTACGAATGGCTGCATTTCGTCTTTAAAACGAATGCTATACGGGGCGGTATGATGCCATTCCTTTTCGCACTTACCAGCTGACCGCTTAACTCCGTATGGAGGGCTTTCCTGTTGTTACCAGTTTGTCCAGTGGCTCGCCGTGTACATCGGCAGACTTGAGACAAAGAGAGGAATTTACCACACGATGGGGTTCTGGCGAAGAACAGTTCCAGAAAGCAGGTAAGACAAAAACAGAAGCCAAAAAGTAAAGTCAACAAGTAAATAACAGGGTGAGAATGTGGTAAAATTTGAAAACGTGATAAAAATCAAGCAAGGGCTTTTCTTTTTCTGGATTGCTTTTGAAAAAGCTGTCAGTTGGGTTTAGGGAAGTGGGTGGGTGGTTCCGTCGGTGCTTTGGTTTAGAGAAGGAGGGTGGGTCAATCAATTGTTTAGTCAGTCAGTTGAAAGCGCCCTCTGGTGGATTTACGAGAAAAGAGCAGGCACGAACGGCACACACTAAAGAAATTTTGGATCTGAAAAAGTGTACTCAGCAGCCTCTGGTGAATGTGTGAAAACAAAAACTGCCAAAAAATACCTCCTGAGATGTTTTTCACGATCTCCAGTATTATACATGGGGTATGTTTTCAGAATGAGCCTGGGTTGTATACAATGCTATTACACCATCGTTTCAAGCTCAATCAAAGTAAGCAGCGCTTTGCACAAAATGTACAAAAGCTGACAAAACCATCAAAACATAAACTATGAAATAGTTGATAAATCGAAATAACGATTGAGTTATTCTCCAAACCTCAAAACAATGCTGGACATAAATCATTTTAATTAAATGATTCTTAAATGGATTTTTCTAAGAATAATTTTCATGCTCAAATAATTGAAGCAGCAGTTTGCATTTAACATGCAATGAGAAACTATACACTGGCTAAAAATTATAGGTTTATTTCTACGAATATACACTCATCTGCCACTCTTTAAGGAAAACTGCTTCAGCTATTGGTTGATTAAATCACTTAATTAGTAAATAGCATAACAACAATTATTTGGATTGAAGCATATAGACATGGTCACGACAACGGGTGTCCAATCCTTCTTTTGTAGAAGGGCTTTCTGCCTATTGTACCTACCATGCTTATTTAATACACCTAAACATAGTCTTACTCGACTGCGTATACCAAAAACCTCGATGAAAAATACAGACTGTGGAATGTGTTTTTAACAGAAATATTCTGTAAACTGAATTTCCGAATGTAAAATGTTAAAAATAGTAGACTACTGGCGACCACAGCAGCCGGTATTTTTCCGTAAAATCATGAAAGGAAAAAAAAAACAGCAAAACGTTTTTTTGTGTCACCATTGTGGAGGATAGTAGCGTCTGTGTTCAAGACCAAGATGAACTGAGTGTAGTTGATGTTATGCTGCATCTTCTTTTGTTTAAAGGTAACTGTGTAGTTACTAATGCAGTGAAAATCTGTTTGCTAATTGCAATCACACATGAACACATTATTGCATCTAATGACTTTACATTTTTGTGCACTAAGCTATGATTTTGTAAACTGAACATTGCATCAGTTCATGAAATACGGTTATTTTCCGCAAATTAATACATTTCTATAAAACTTCCATATTTTTCACCGAACAATTCTGGCAACCACAGCTGCAGGTATTTTTTTTGTAAATTTAACAGATATTTTACACTATAAGAGTTTGCTAATTAACACTCTCTCAGTGTTGATAATGTTGACTCTTTCAAAATTGTTATTTTTAACAATTTTATAGTGGTTCCCATATAAACTCTGTGGGAGTGTTATTTTTAACTCTACTATCTAAAATTTGCAGTGCAGAATGGTTTGTTGAGCAAAGTTGGAACTAAACTCTATAAGATAGTTATTTTTCTGATCTAGCATTTCTAGAGGGATAGTGTTGTAAGGTTCTGAAAGAGTATCTGATTATCCATATCTTTATGCCCAGAGTGCATCTCCATCTTGTGATGTCTACTTCCGAAAGAATACCACACAATATATCACAAAATATCTCCAGCTGGTTTCTTCTTAAATATAATCAAATGGTCTTCAGAGTCTCCAGATCAAAAGCCAAAAGAGCAGCTTGTGGTTGTGCTGGAACAGGAGATTCACATCATGAATGTCATCAACCAAGTGTGAAATCTGAATCTCTGAGAATTTTTTTAAACACCTTGTTGAATTTTTGCCATGAACCATATTGGCAGACTTGAATGCAAACAGGATCCAATCCTGTATACTGTATGTACCTTAATTTGTCCTGTAAGTACCTAACGTGTACCTATAATTGGCCGACAAGTGTAGAAGGGAATCATTTTCACAAAATTTAATGTTGATCATTATTTACAACCAGAAGAGTCAAAGTGGATTCTAATCCTTTTTGTTTAAATATGACAGTGTGATGAATAATGTTTCGAAATGGTTTCATATGCGTTCTATTAGCGTTAAAACAAAAGCGTAACTTTGAAAGAACATTCTGGGAATGTTCCTTGTTAGCGCTGACGTCCTAATCCACTAATTCTAATTGCTGACTAATTCAGTTAGCAGTGAGAAGAAATGCAGGCAGTCAGTCACACTCTCATGCCGGGCCATTAAGTCATTCACTGCCCCGAGGCAAGCCTCGCTACACTTAATTAAGTCACAAGCCCCATTTATAACATTATTCTACACTTCACATTTCCATCTCTTTTAAAAAGTTTAATAAATGGAATATTTTGGATTTCAACAAACCCCTAACGACTTGGAGGGATTTTTAATGTGTCCTCCAGGGGAAAGGAGGCTGCGTCTGCTCTTCGAAGGTGAAAGGAAGTTTAGTGGAATGTCTGCTGCACAATTTGAAGTAATGGACTTGGGTCGTGTTATTATTTTGTTCCGAAAATCATTACTTTTACGATGTCACATTCTTCATTTTATTTGGACTCAAGTGGACTTAAATTTCTCTTTACTCCTGGTTGGGGCCTATTGGGTTACTGATTTGCACGTAGGTGTCAAATACAAATGCTGAGGGGAAACAGTCTTCTTAGCTTTGTATAAAAATCTCCATGAGTTTTACACATCTATTATGATTGAATTTTATAGCGTCTCGTTCAGCTGCTTTAAAAACATCTCTTACGCTTACTAGGTGTCAGTATCTCGAGTTTAGTTACTCAAATCAAATGCCTGCCGGTATGGACCGTTATTGAATGTTGGCCTGTGGACAACATGACTTCCAGACTTTAGGGCACAGTGCCTCTTCTAATCCCTATGAGGACTGTGGGTCCTATTAACCTGTCCCTGAGAGTTTGTTTTTACATGCATATGTGTTCGCTGCCATGGCCCCTTTTAAAAGGAAACAGGAATGTTGCCAAATGTGTTACCCCATACTGTAGATTGCTCTGAGAGGAAGAGGAACGAAACAACAGGGGGTGTCTGCTGTACAACAAGGCCAAACATCCAGCGCTGTCAGGGGGCGAATTGAAGAATGCACTCTGTATGCGTTAAATATTTTCAAAACATGAAACTCAACTCTTTAAAACATAGCTCGCGCCGTCTCCCCGGTACCTGTCTTTGCATATTTGCATTCCAGTCACATCAGGGAAAGAGTGCGCAAGTGAAAAGTCAAATATGTGTTCACATATTTTGATGACACAGAATTGCACCTCTGATATGCTGGGCACAAATTACATTTCTCCATTTATTTCTCCATTCATCAATCTATTTATGCATCAATTCATCCACCAATCCAACTTTTCATTTATCAACCGATCTAACATCATCTATTCATATATGTATTTACTGACCAATCCATCAATTAAACCATGTATCCACCCACTCATTTACTCATCCATTGATATATTCACCCCTTTATTTATCTATCCATCTGTTCATACATACATTTCTGAAAATGTACTGCTCTATACATCTCTGGAAAGCGCTAAATACGTCCCAGGAGCTACGTTTTTTGCAGTTTTTGTTTTCGCAAATCCACTAGAAACCGCTTCACGCCTGCTCACGCCTGCTCTTTTCGCATAAATCCACCAGAGGCCGCTGTGTACACATTTTCAGATTTCAAATTTCTCTCGGAAGTGCCATTCACGCCTGTTGTTCTCACGTAAATCCACCAGAGGCCACTGTGTACACTTATTTATATATCAAATTCTCTCGCGAATCCCGTTCGCACCTGCTCTTCTCAGGTAAATACACCAGAGGCCGCTCTTGACTGACTGACTGGTTGACTGACTCACTGACTGACTGACTGACTAACTGTTTGACTGACCCTCCCTCCTTCCCTAAACCCAACCGATAGTGTTTACAAAAATACTGATTAAGCACCCACACACTTCCCTGAACCCAACCGACAGTTTTGAAAAGCAATCCATAAAAAGAAAAGCCCTTGCTTGATTTTTACCACGTTTTTAGATTTTACCACATTCTCACCCATCTGCCCTTTCATCGATCCATTCAAACTGTTGATCTAGCATTTGTCTGTATATTCATCCATCCATCTATCAACCCATCCATCAATTGTTCCTACACTTCATCCATCAACCATCCTTTCATTCCATCCAAAATATCTTTGATCCAAAAAGTCCAGAAAGAACCAACACCATGTTTAAATGGCTTAATGTCTACACTATCTGATAAAAATCTTGTTATTAATCCCAGTTGTAAAAGCACCAAATAATAACTTGACTTCTAGTTGATCATTTGGAACAGTAGCAGAAGGTAGATTCTTTTGGTGAATCATCTGTTGAACTGCATCCCAATTGTCACAAATACTGCAGAAGACCTATTGAAACCTGCACGGACCCAAGATTCTCACAGAAATCGGTCAAGTCTGTTGAAGGAAAAGTCATGGTTTGGAGTTTTGGAGACACTCGGTATGTGGGCATGCAAAAGATCTGCAGAATGGATGGTAACATCAACAGTCTGAGGTATCAAGACATTTGTGCTGCCCATTACATGACAAACCACAGGAGAAGGCAAATTCTTCAGCAGGATAGCGCTCCTTCTTATACTTCAGCTTCCACATCAAAGTTCTTGAAAGCAAAGAAGGTCAAGGTGCTCCAGGATTGGCCAGCTCAGCCACCAGATATGAATATTATTGAGCATGTCTGGGGTAAGATGAAGGAGGAGGCATTAAAGACGAATCCAAATAATCTTAATGAATTCTGGGAGTCCTGCAAGAACACTTTCTTTGTCATTCCAGGCGACTTTATTAATAAGTTATTTGAGTCATTGCAGAGATGTATGGATGCAGTCTTCCAAGCTCATGGGAGTCATACACAATATTAATGCTTTTTCTACTGCACCATGACTTTATATTCGATACTGTACATTATTTCTGTTAAGTGACAAGACTTGCTCTAAGCAAAGTCAGACCTTAATTAAGACATGATTATATTTTATTTTGGCCACTTCTGATACCAAATGATCAACTAGAAGTCAAGTTATTATTTGCTGTTCCTAAAACTTGGATAGGCAATGACACTTTTGTCATGTAGTGTATTTAGTTATAGTGCTGTTTTATGTTCTATGATAAATGAATGAATTGTTTGCTTAATGTGTCATGAGACATTAGATGAATTTAGAGAACAAACAAAAAGGAGCAGCAGATCCAATCAGAACAGGTGCATCTCCCTCTTTTCATCTGCATTACACGCTTAGCTAGAAACCCTCTACAGAGACTTCTGTCACATTCATTTGTTTCTCTAAAATGTGTTGTTTTTAAACTTTAACAAAAGATCAATTCTGAAACAACATGACAGAATGCAGATAAAGCAAGAAAAATAGGACATCTCTGTTTTCTGAGCAAACATTTCATTGAAGGTTGGGTTTTTTGCAGTAGTCTTAAAGTGCCAAGCAGTCTCATGAAACTTGAGGGATTTCAGTTTTCATGTGTGTGCATTCATAACCTTTGAATTAGTCATGTCGTGGGACTGAAGCAATCTGAAAACTTACAAAATCACAGTTACATGAGTTTGTTGTTTTAATCCTTGAATATAGACTAATTGTGTGCTATGGTTGAATTTGTGAACACAACTAAATGTATAAAGACATTAAGTTTTATATACACTTTATTCTATACATACATTTTAGCAGTTATATGACATTTACTGCTGTTAAATAATTTAGGTACTGCATTTTCCTGATTACAATTTGTTTATTATAATCTGAATTGTGATGTGACATAATTCAAAGACAATTCGAAAGAGCATTCATCCAGAAATAAAAAGAAACATTTTTAAACATTACAACCATTAACAGAAACTTGAATAGTGAACAATGTAATTCTAAAAAAAAAGAAAACTAGAAAAATCAGTTGTTAATGTAATGTAATGTGTATTTATATAGCACATTTATTGTGTATGGCCATACACTCTAAGGGCTTCACAATCATGAGGGGGGTCTCTCCATGCCACCATCAGTGAACTACATCCACTTGGATGATGCGACAGCAGCCACAGGACAACGGTATCAGTGTGCTCACCACAGACCAGCCATATGGGGAGTGGAGAGACAGTAGCTATGTTTCTATCCAAAAATGCATATGAACTTTATGCGCAAAACTGGATTATAGCATAAAAGACATGCAAATAAAGCAGCGTTTCCATCCAACGAGTCAAAGTGAATAAAATCGTCACTTCCTGATTAAAAGGAACGAAATATCAACAGTAAAAAAAGAATTTGCTGCAGTAGGAGAGGCTGCATCAGTCTTTTCTTCATTTAATAAATGACTTGTGCCTCAGTAGGCAATCCTGACATGCAGTGAACGTGCGGTGGCATTTGAAAGTGTCAGACGCGGAGCACAGACGCTCTGGAGGTCATTAATAATATAATGACACTAATAGTTAAACGGTAAGGCGTTTTAGAATGACCAAAACAACATTTCAGATGTTTTACAATGTGTTCAGCCTGCTGGTTTGTCCATTCACACACATTTTTATCATCACATGATCTCATATACCAAAATGCCATGACCTTTTTTAACGCGCATGCTGAAATTTGTGCGGTGAAAGTTTTTCCATCCCATCTTTTCTTGTCGAATAAAAAGTTTATTATCGTAAGTTTTTATGCACATTTTTAAAATTTATGCACATCATGACATTTCCATCAAACGTTTTTTCATACCCAAAATGTGCATAAAAATAGGTGGATGGAAACATAGCTAGTGATACAGCCAATTCGGGGGATGGGGATGATTGGTAAGGGCCAATGGAGGGAACTTGGTCGAGACATCGGGGTTGCACCCCTACTCTTTACGAGAAGTGCCATGGGGATTTTAATAACCACAGAGAGTTAGGACCTCACTTTAATGTCTAATTCGAAAGACAGCGCCCACTGACAGTATAATCTCCCCTTTACCTCACTGGGGCATTAGGTCTCACACAGACCACAGGTTGAGTGCCCCCTGCTGCCCTAATTAACATCACTTCCAACAGCAACCTAGGGTTCCCACATGGTCTTCCATCCAGGTACTGACCAGGCTCAGCCCTGCTTAGCTTCAGTGAGTAACCAGTATTGGGCTACAAGATAACATGCCTGTGCCATTAACATCAACTGCTAAGTTCCTGTCTTCAGCAGTATGAAGGAAGAAGATTTGATTGGTTCTGAAGTTTCGACATGCCACAAATTAGTGATGTATGACTTCTTTCCCGCAAACTTTAAATGAGATTTAGAGGACAACTGTAAATTTATATCTAAAAACTGTGCAAATGATCCTGCATAATTAAACATCAAATTCCAAACAGCAAAAACTTTGAAAATACATATTTGGATTATTAATAATTCAGGCTTTGCTTAAAAAGTAGCATCCCCAATGATAATTTAACAACAAAAGTATTTGCCATTTTGAAATTATTGTGTTCCATCTCGATTTTTAGTGGTTTCAAGGAAGTAATAAATACAAGTAAATATCTTTCCATGGATTTGTCTGAGCGTAGAACAAAAGGAGCGACACATGTGTCTTTTCTGATTTGTGATGCTTCATGAGAAGCGTAAATGAACCAGAGAAAGCAGCTCCAGTCAACTCGGTCCAGCTCAAATAAAGTCTAATGATGAGGGCAATCTGGCTGTGAGGAGACAAGCTTGTCCAGACACATAAAACACTCTTATTAAGATATTTCACAGTAACACTGACACATATTTCAACTAAGAGAACAATTCCTGTTACTTTCCGTCTAGTTGACACAAAAAGACAAGTACATTACTTTCACAAGAGCAATCACAAGCATGACTTTACATGCTGTTTTAAAGGTAATTTAAGTTAATTTAGGCACGTACAGGGGGAAAATGAAATTTCTTTAAATGATGTGAAAATGAGTTCGAAAACAAATGATTTTATGCGTATTGCTGTCCTCTTATGTTTTCCAGTTTCTTCGGCAAATGTTTCATTGTGCTCATTCGTGACACAATGGCTGGGTGTGAAAATACATGATGGAGCCAAATGATGTTAAATGTCATCATGAGCACTTGGCTTCAAGTGAAGATGTCAAGATATCATGGCAACCCATTGTTTGTTTGACCCATATGTGAAAATGATCCTACCAGCTTTGGCTGAAACATTTTTTTAAGCTGATCCTGGTTGCAGTTAACCAAGCAAATACAAATCAAATTCTTGTTTCACATGCAATGTCATTTGATCTTATGTTGCCAAAGTATTCAAGCTATTAAATGTGTGAGAGCAGCACTGTTTGCTGTCATGACCTTCTGAGTTCCCATAGTTCTGTTTGAACGCACATCTGCAATTTCACATCGCCGTTCTTCTCACTGCACTCTTCAGTATGAATACACCAAACATAATCTGCTAGGAAATCTTAAGAAATGTCACAGTTGGCTTTCGCCAGGTCAGGACTGCAACCAGAACAAGTTTTCTAATGGTATTTATGACTTTCAGAAAACTAGTTGTCTGCTGTTGTGCAAAGGTCCAGTATTTCAAACCAATGGCATTGAACGCGTGACACTGGCGCCTTCAATGAAAAGCTTGGAAACATCTCTGTAGCTGTGGCCTTTCCAGTAACTATTGAGAAGTCTAGTGTTTGTTGACATTTCCCAGACGTTCGCTTTTTGTTGAATGTGTGTACATGTGCTCACCAGTGTGTGTCCAACAAAGTTCCTGAAAACAAGACAGGGCTAAATTAGGTCTAAAGGGGTTACGGCTCTAAACCTCCACTACATCTCATCTCATTAAAGAGTTACATGCCTTTGCTTATTGACTCTTGAAAGGAAAAAACAAATGTGTCTTTTATATGGTGAACTCGAATTGGAGTTTTTCCTCCTCATTCAATTTACACCTCAGGAAGACACTTTCATGAAGAAAGAGTTTGAATTAGGGCTTGGCAATTAAATCAGTATCTGTATTTATTGATATAAAAATCTTTATTTATTAACGATTAAAAAAAAAGTTTGTTGTGAAGCTTCGGTATGAAGACTATAGTTTTATTAAAATGTGGCTGCTGAGCGTGCGCCTTGGAAGCAATGCCAAGCTCAGGGTGTAAGTTTGCCATTTCCAGTGAAGGCATACGACTTGCACGACGCGCATATGGAAGCGACACGCACATGTTGTGCAAGCTGCGCACACATGACACATGCGCATTTTCCAGGTGCACCTAATTGAAAGTATCTCTACTTTTCCGAATGCTGCGAGCGCACTGCGATTCTTGTAAGTAGACCAATCTGCTTCAAACTTTGTATGGAATATACACATTTCAGTAATAACGGCAGACTAATTTCCTGAGACAAACACTGTGCATCCAAACACTGCAGTGCACTTTTCTCCATAAGCTTGTATCGGAGCTGCAGCAATGATTTGTCCTTTTGTCATTCTCTGAGAAAACGGTTAATGGTCTCCTAGTTACAGAAAGACGCCAGGGGAGCGTGATCATGTTTCTTCAGGTCATAATATCAACACATGCGAAAATGAGTGTTGCATAGCAGCACTGAGGAGATTGTAAATAAAGGATGTAAAGATGTCTCCAGAGTGGCTTTTTGGTTTCTTTTCTTGTGCATCCCAGCCACTAGCTCCCCATCTGAATGTTTTTTTAGCATAGTGGTAATGTTCAACTTCACAAGTTGTAATGTTGCAGTATGTATTTGAATAATGATAGTTGGTTCAATTTTCTTGAAAGCTCAGATTTGATTATCATAATTTGTTTAGTTTAGAAGAGTTTGAAGTTTACTGTATCATTGTTATTCTCACTTTATAGTTTTCTTATAGTTTACACTTTACCATTGCACGCACTTTGTATAGTTTTATTTATCTAATTTAAGTCTTTTTAACACTTATTTTATTTTAAAAAGATCAGATATTTTGTTCAAATATTTTGTTTTTGTTTTTGACTATTAGTAATGGTGGTAAATTAAAATAAAGTGGTTAAATAAAAAAACCCTAATATACCTAAATGTATTGTTAAAAAATATTTAATACTTATCAATACAGAATGATATAAAACATGATATCATACAATTTTTTTTTACAATATTGTATTACAATGTAGTATTTTTTAAATAAAAGTGATAAAAGACATTCAGTGGCAGAGCAATATATCATTATTTACATTCATTCATTCATTCATTCATTCATTCATTCAGCAGATGCCTTTAGCTAATTGAGGAATGCAGCAAGTGAATCATTACAAAGAGGCATACATTCATAAGTTTGAGATGTAACTTTGAAAAGTAAAGAGCTGTTTTTTTTTCATCCAGGATGCTGTCACAGATCAGCCAGGCTCTCTCACCTTCCAGTCACTATCCTCACAATACCCAGAATTCTAATTGGATTCCTCCAATCATCATTACGCGTTACCACAGCAGATCTCAATCCTTGTCCTCTGACCCCCACGCTATGCATATTTCTTTTACCGCTTCAGTGGTTTTTCCATTCCACCATAAGTGCCCTGAGCAGTACACATAGCAAGATATTCTGGTATGATATTCAAGATACGGCTTCAGTTCAAAAAATGTTTAATCCAGAGAGTAATGTGCACAAGACGTGACTTCTATGTTAATCACATGATTACAGTAAATAACTCTTCACACTTCAAAATAAGCTGTGTGGAGAAGGCTGACTACCTTCATGCTACATCAGGTCTCACACTATTTATCGATGTAGTCCAGTTTGGACTAATTCTTTCTCCATCTGTTCCCTCCAGTGTTCATGACCTACCTAAAAGGACAGAATCATTTCATTATCTATATTATCCTTCCGATCATCTGATCTAATAAGCCATACTTACCTGTTTGCTTGTTCTATCCCACTGTAAATAAACTGTTTCAGTGAACTTCATCCTCCAGAGTAGCTCTGTTGCAGAAGACTATAATGTCCAAGAAAAATGAGTGCCCTCAAGATTCCTTTCAGGAAATTGTAGACAATCTCAAACAAGCCTTTACAGCTCATGCTTACAGACCTCATTCCTTCTCAATCCTGTGGCCAATCCAGAGCCCTACCAGTGGCCAGTGTTCATTGGTTTTCGAGATGCAGCTTCACTGTTTCATTACCATAAAATCTTCAATATTATTTCCCTTGTGACAGAAGAAGCACTCCACTGGACAGAAACCATCTGATCTGGGTGCAAGGAGAACCTGCTACTCACTGAATAGTTTTGTTCCCCACTTTGGAAAGGTCTTTCTTCATTCTACAAATAAAGGATTGGTAAGTGATCAGCTTTAAAGCCTGAAACGGATTTTTCTGTGAAATATCTTCAAGCGGTGAACTACCATCAAGGTGTAAACCCCTAACTACTGCTGCATATCACCACACAGAGTGATAATATGAGATTAGAGAGATTCATTCCAACCTCAGTTGAAACCTCCAGTACAACAAAGAGATTTTGATGTTGCTCTCCTGCAAGCCAGAGCAGGATAGTGCTGAAGAACTAATGCAACTTTACCTTTCAGTGAGAGGCTGAGGAGGCTGGCCTAGAGTCTCTGTTTTTACTGTGTAGATAAAGGACATGCTTTGCTATCATGTACAATCAGTCTTCATCAGCCTGTGGTGAGTTATACATCTGCCAAATTACACTTTCTGTATAAGAACAGCTTTCTATCCCTTATGCTTCTATTTCCCTCTCAGCTCTCCCTGACAATGGGTCGGCCAGAACTTATTCGAGAATGTCTGCCACCAACTCAAACACCAAAAGATTACCATAAAAAACCTTTACCAAGCAGAATCTATAACTGGTAAGCCCTTCAGTCAGCAAGATATCTGCTACAAGGTTGGACCACTACTTCTCCAAGCTGGTGCTTGTCATGTCAAGAATGATTCTCTTTACTACTGAAAGTCTGGAGAAGTTCTGAGGTGTGACTTTCCACAATGCTTTTCAGTCCCTTCAACCATCCACCCATCTTTCCTGAACTGACCTTCTGTGGTATCTTGGTTGAAAGATCTCTAGTGAAACAGACTGTGAACACTTCTGATACACCCTCTTTACAGTGACATCTTCCGTTTAAAGAGAGTGACCCAGCTTCCAAAACATTGGCTTGAGACTGTTTAATTGACCCAATTCTGGGTGAATCTGTGCCCCAGGGCAAAATCTTCCCACTCTCCATGCCAGAACAAAAGGCCATAAACGGATATCTTAAGTAAGCACTCCATTAGGTATACATCCATCTATCTAAGACCCTTGCTGCATCGAGCTGCTTCTTCTGGCCAAGCAGGATGGAGGTTTGCAGCCCTGTATTGTTTATAGCATGGTTAAGTTTCAGTATCCACTATCCTTTATTTCAGACACTTTGAAGAAGCCTCCATATCCTCCAAATTAGACCTTCACCATGTCTACAACCTCATGCAAATACGCAAGGGGGGAGACTGGAAGATTGCTTCGGTCATGGCCATTGACCATTATGAATATTTAGTCATGACCTATAGATTGGTTAACTTTCTCCTTGTAGTCAAGGACTTCATTCATGAGGTGCACTGGAAGTTCATACATTTATATTGGTTTCAGAGCTTGAGCGAACATTGTCAACATGTTGCAAAGGTCCTTCAACATCAGAGAGTTTTTAACCTGTTCCTAAAGACCAAACCAAGAAATGTTCCTTCCACTTGTCATATGTGCATTTCCACTAGTTAGATTGACCCTTCATTATTTATGCCAGCAGTATTCAAATGGACATGGGCAATGACTGAGTAGCCAATACCTACTACCATTAAGGAACTACAATTACAATTTATTGAATTTACCATTTTTTTATTCATGGTTCAATTGTCTCATCACTTCTCTTAACCACTGGCACAAAAAGCTCCATGTGCTTGTTCATTGTCTCCTAATTAGGACCCTAAATAGATTAATTTCCTACGAATAAAAGTGAAATCCACTTTGTAAACATGCTGTAAACATTGTGTTTGGATTAATCAGTCAGAAGTTTTTATTCCAAATAAAAAGCCATTGGTTGTTGTAGCCATTGTGAGCTTGGACTTGATGCCAGATCCAACTGATAGCCATTGCAGAGAGCTCTCTTTGGCCTATTGATGTGATATTTTCCCAGGGATGTATCATAATCTACGATAAGGAGTGTTTTAAACATATTTGTAACTCTAAAGAGAAGGAAAAGGGACTCAAAGCTGATGATAGACTGGAGAATTCTATGTAGATTTCACATTGCAATAATAATTATGCGTGAGACCAGAGATCTGGTCTTGTTTATGTCTTGAAGTCAATCCTTAAAGAGTTATGCCTAGTTCACTCTACAGGGTTTTAAGCCACATTTAAGCCTGATTTGCAAGTTAATGAACTCACCAACAATCTGCGGGTTAAAAGAGCTGAGAAATCTTTATGTGTGAACAATGCATCAAAGAGGCTCATTGCACACCTTGTCTAAGATCTAGCATGCTAATGCCCTGTTTACACTAATAAGTTTTAGTTTAAAATGCACAAGTTTTGCGATGCCATCCATCCACACAACACTGGAATTGTCAAAGATCTAGCCTGCTAATGCCCTGTTTAAACTAATAAGTTTTAGTTTAAAATGCATAAGTTTTGCGATGCCATCCATCCACACAACGCTGAACTTTTTGAAAATGCTGAAGAGGCCTTTTTGGTTTTAAAACGCTGCTGCTCCATGTCAATGTGGATGGGAAAAAACAGAGACATCTGAAAACATCTGATTTGAGCTTTTTCCTCAAAACTAACTAGCCTACATACAGTTCAGTCTTGCTTCCTCTTCTTGTAAGTTCAGACTTCGCAAGTTTAAAATGGAAAACAAACTTCTGAAGACACGTCGGGTAATTCTTCAAAGGGAACAGTGTACTTTATAACCTCATTCACATCACCTTGCCTTGCATGTTGTTTCACTTTCTTAGCAATAATATTTTTATTTTGATAATAGCAACTTAACAGACACCAAAAATGTTGATGAATCCTGTAAGCTACATATTTATATGACAGTCATCTTCAAGGTATGCATTTTTATTAAAAAATGGAGCCTATAACATAACTGCCTCCTTTCATTTTCTTTGAAAATTACGAAACATACCCCCTCTTTAATTGAATATCAGTTTTAATAATCAATAATGGCCATTATAAAAGTTTAACGTACAATAAGTTTATACAATATAGGAAATAAATGCAAGCAATTAGTCAAACGTGCAGAATCAGTGTGTTACATTAATGGTTACATTAATATTTGAACTTTTTTTGCGCTCAGCAACGTGTGTGTGGTCACGTGATGTGCATTTTTCAGTGGTGTAGCGTAAATGGAGAGTTGTTTAGAAATGCTGGGTGAAACGCCAGTGTGGATGTTAATCGTTTTCATTTTAAAATGCCGTTTTACAAATAAAACGTATTAGTGTTAACTGGGCCTAAATATTTCGGACCAGTAGGCTGAATCGACCCCACGTGAGTTCAGATGTTGTGACAAGCTGCAGCCAATGAGAAAGCAAGCCATTAGCTGACCGGATGTTGTGTTCACAAGCTCAAAAGAAATGTCTGGGATTGGCTGGAACGGTCATCAGTGCAGTCGTTTCACAAATCAGGTAGTCTGAAAGGCACAGCAATATGTCAATGTTTAAAGTCATGTAGGCTGTATTGAATACAGATATATTATTGTCAAACGATTAAAGTGGTGCTAAACTGAATGATAATTCTAAATTTGGACTGAAACACTGTAGTTGTGTGCCTGAATTAACCAAAGTTAACAAATAGAGTGAATCAGTGCCTTTTTTCGAATTCTAGACTAAAGCTGTGTCCGAAATTGTATACTTCTATACTATATAGTACACTTAAAACCGTATGTGAGCAGAGTAGTATGTCTGAATTTATAGAATTTAAAAAACATAGGCGAGATTCTGAAGTGCAAATCTGATGAATGTTACGCTTTCCAATGATACACTGCGAGAGAATACATGAATAGGACGCTGGCAGATCAATAGTATGTCCGAGTTCTATTTATACTGCTCACATTCATACTGCTAAAGCATACTTAAGGGTTGAGTAGTAAATTAAATTTCAAATGCAGTTTGAATTAGGGGACAGTCTATAAAAGAAACTGGTTTTGGACACAACAGTGAGAAAAAAGACCCTATTTATACCTGATATTAAGAGTGAATCACAATTAGATGAGTAAGTCACATTCCCATTTGCAACCTTTCAATGAACTTTTGACAATTTTCTGAAGGAAGGTTTTTCCTGATCTTTTTGTGAAATTGAAATATTGTGAAATAAACTGCAAATAACAAATGAAATGAATACAGAATACAGCTGCGACTTTTGTTTCTGCTCCAGCAGCAGACATCAAACATAAATGTTAAATACTGTGGGTTTGTGTTAGAATCAGAACATCACGTCCCGTAATGTTTAAAAATGCGGTTGTAACCACATGAACGTTTCATTGTGAAACCAATCTGATTAATTGTGAGTTCAATACTTGGCAAATTTTACAAAATAAATATAATACTGTTCAGTTAATGTGAGTATTCATCATCATCATCATTTTTACTACAACTACTAGTAGTTTTGTTGTTATTGTTGTTATTCAAACCCATCTTATGGCATTCCTGCCAACGATGACACTATCAACCCATCTAGAACAACTAAACAAATGAAATGGTTTTGTTCTAGAGAGATCAGATTTCCAAAAATCGGACAAACAAACAGAAACTGCTATTACAGGCTTCCGTGATTTGCTATATTTCCAAACTTTCAAAAGCAAAACAAACATAGTGAACCCATGGACAGTGTCTGCTACAGTGTGACGATGGGAATGGGTCTGATAAGCACACTCTCTCCCTCTCTCTCTCCTTCTCTCTCTCTCTCTCTCTCTCTCTCTCTCTCTCTCTCTCTCTCTCTTTCTATGCCCTCAGCCCCTGTGGAGTACCAGCATCCCCCACACAGTAGAGTCTGAACATGTCGAGTGATTGAAAGCATGTACCTCTATTTAAACAGGTCAGAGAGCGGAGCGAGTTTGGCTTTTAACTCTCAATATCACAAAAAATAAGTATGAGTTAGATAAAGGCATCAAACCAAAAGACTGCACTGTAAAAAAACAAATCTGTAAAAAAGCTGAGATTGAATTACAGAAATTTACTAGATATTTCAATTAAAGTACATTTCTGTCATTTAATGTCTGTTATTTTACAATAAATTTCTGTAATTTAACTGTTATTTTACTTTTTTTTTGCCAACCCAGCTGCGTAAAATTCTGTAAAATTACAGGTTTTTTTTTACAGCGTCTACATATATATCTGTACATTGAAGACATTTTGAGACAAAAAATAATGTATTTTTATTTATTTATTAATCAATATTATTATTATAAATATTTAATTGTTTACTATTTTTACAGAACACAAATTAAAATGTCACATTCGCTTAAAATTTCAATACTGTAATGACAATAGTTTTTATACCAAACATATAATGTCAGGTATATTTAAAACAAGAATATTTTGCTGACACATAATACAAATTTTTGTTTTGATTTCACAGTATTTCTCTGTTTCAATCGGGAGATCACAATAATCCTCCCCAAAAAAGCCAAAGCCACACAAACCCTACCAGATTACTGTTGTGTTTGCGAAAAGGAAAAACACTAAACACATGCAGTCATTCCGATATTTTTTCTTTTTACTTGACTGGTCTGCAGTAATAAAAACAGAAAATGCATTAGAAACACACAGATGGCCAACCAAAAAGTAATTCACGATTATACAAAGAGTGGCAAACACAAAATGCATACATTCCTTATATCTGAGTCCCATCTAACACTCAACACACTACAATTATATAGTATAAATACAGCACTACAACATACAAAAGAGGGAAATCGACTTAGAATGTCACTTAGCAGTTAAATAATGATTTGATCAGCTGTAGTTAGAAATTACACCATCGATGCACTGTCTCTCAGAAGTTATAAGAAGTTTAAACTAGGCACTGTCTTTATAAATAAATCGCATAGTTGCATTCTAAACAACTACATTCTCGACTAAAAAAGCCTCAAAAGTACATTATGTTGCCCAACAGCAGCAATATTTGTCAAACTGTAATGTGCCCTCTGCTTCTTGCTGTATGTGGGGGAGTAATACACAAGGGTGAAGGGTAAAGAAGCTGGACAAGTGCTGCTATTTGCAGAATATTACACAGCTATCAGCCAATCAGATTCAATTAAACAGAACTGTTAAGCCTTTAAATGTCAAAATAAGCAGTATAGAAGTTTCTTAAAAAATATCTAGTAAAATATTATTTACTGTCATCATGGCAAAGATAAAATAAATTAGTTATTAGAAAATAGTTATTAAAACTATTATGTTTAGACATGCGTTGAAAAAAACCTTCTCTCCGTTAAATTGGGGGAAAAAATAAACAAAGCGACTAATAATTCAGGTGGGCAAAAAAAATCTGACTTCAATTATATATATATTATTTTCCCCCCTAATCCAGAACTTGACAAATGATTTATCATGTGAACTTTGATGTGGAACAGTAACTAAAAGGGAGCATCACATTTATCTATATGTCAAACAAAAATACAGAAAAAACTAAATATGCCTGCATATTCACTTCCAGTAGACTGGAAAAACCAAGCCAAACAAAATCAATATGAATGTGCTTTTAGTCCTAGTAGCAGTATTTCAATTTAATAGGACTCCTTCTGAAAAGGATGTTGCCTCTAATAAAGCTTCCCTTGTGATCATTTGTGCAAAGCAGCTCATGCCAAGACTCGGATACACCCGCTTCATTGCCTGTATTAAATAGTTCCTTGTTAACAAAGCCACAGAACAATGTTGATGAGGACCCTTAACATTTCTGTTTTTAAAGAATTTAATTTTGGGATGAAAAAGGGGGGAAATAAAGAACAGGAAGAATTTGCCTGTTTTTTTTATAAACCTCTACAAAAGACTGTGGGAAACACTGTCTTTTTTGGTTTGAAAAAGACAGTGAAGTACTTATTGACCTGCTTAATGTAGACTTGCACAGCATCACTACAAGTATATTAGAGATATGACAATTTCTTTGTGTGAGTGTTGAATATTAATTTGATTGCAAAGACATGCTGTGAATAGCCTCAGTCTCGAGAGTTTTGCACAGAGAGCAGATTGTCTCACTTAGCTTTTAGTGTGAGTGACGCAACATAGGGCAGTGAACATCTTGCCCTCATTATGATTATTGTTATTATTTCCTCTCAAAGTGCTTTTAATAAAAGTCAGATGTGCCCCTAAGAACAGGTACTGCCATCATAGGCTCTTTCATTGTATTTGTTTTATTTCCCTGATGATCTCACAAACCGCTGGCATTCAGTGGACGTGTGCGCTCTGATCGGCCGAAGCGTTAGGCACCTGTGTCGATGATTGATCTCATTCAAATACTATTCTGGCCAAGTGATTATGAGGTGACTACTCAGTTTTCTATATGTTGTTAAATACATTAAGTGTTTTATACCGTCATTTTAGGGTAAGACAGTTTGATCATGGTGACTGCTGGACTGTGTGTCCTTGGATGACCAGCTTTGAATTCAGTAATTCAGTCTTTTCTGTGGTTAAATATTAAGCTGTAAATTTAAAAGGTTAAAAAGTATAAATGCCACTGTTTTTGAATGATTTTGTTGGATGTATGTATGAAGTTCCTGTCCAATTTTCTAAAGTGTCCCCTTGCAGATTAATTAAGTGTACTTGATTACATTAATTAGGAAGATGGTCATCAAACTTTAAGAACCAGCCTGTTTGAGCTGTTTAATATTTTGTTCTTGACTCTATACAGAATAATGCAATGATATTCATGCATTTTAACTGTGACATAAACCGTGATTTAAACCACCAAGGCCTAATCCCAATTTTATTTTTGTACCTCTTCCCCTTCCCCTTGGGGGAAGGGGAAGGGCTTTAAAATTTACCCCTAAGAAATGGGACAGCACTACAACACCTGCAAACATGATCATTTGTCATTGCAATCTCTTGGTTCATATGAGACCAATGACGGCGGCAGCTGTAGTTGTTCCAGTTGTATTAATTTTTTGGCAATTATCATCAGGAAATCATTGAAGGCAATGATATCATGTTGTCATAATGATATAATGTGCCAATAAGATCTGTGCATCTATACCCTGGCCATATTCACACACTGTATGTAAACACAATAAAATAACATTAGCAATAACATTATACCAGACACTGTAAAAAGGTCATTGTAAGCCACTAGACTGGTTTAATAGGGGATTTGAGTGTCATCGAGTTTCAGATGTGAAAGTATGTTGTGGGACTGCTATACAGGAGTTAATATTAGGGATTATAGTAAGTAAAATTTAGCGGTTTTTATTTTAACGTTAGCGTTTTTTTTTTGTTTTTTTTTAAAGCATGATGGTAAAAGACAAACAGTGTTATGAATATATTAAAACAGATGTTTGTTTGTCATAAAGAGTTGTAATAATGACAAAAATATTCATTTGTGCATCTTCTGACTTCCGTGTGCAGCCATGCTACCATTGTAGAGGGTGTATTCTGGGAAATTTTCTTACCCCTCGGTTTCGAGTGTGACTCTGAAAAATCTAAAGGGCTTTTGAGGGCTATAGCCCTTTCCCCTAGCCCTACACTTTCAAGCTAAAGAAAATTGGGACACCCCTACCTCTTCACGTAAACGCGCAAGACAATGGATAGGGGTATAAGGGGGAAGGGCTAAGGGGTAGAATTAGGATTGAGTTTAAATTTATTATTATGTCAAATTGAAATGAAAACATTCACAGTTTTGCTTGGTAATATATAGTGTCTAATAGGGGGAATATGCATACAAAGGTGGAAATATTTTTCTTAGAAATTTTGAAGAAGTTTAATATACAGGTGATGAAAAAACAACTATGAATTACTGTATTAAGCATGTCAGGCCAAGTAGAAACCCTATATTTAGTTCACTACTGCCCAGTTTATTGTCTTAAATACAGAGTTTCTACATGGCCTGGCATGTCTTATTGCACTTGTTAGACAAGGATTTTGTAGATTTTAGGCATTTTGGAGAACTTTTGGTAGCCTCATTGAAAGCCCCAAGATGTTGGATAGCAATTTTGCTAACTCTGATACAAAAATTGGCATAGTATTATTTTGTGTCCCAGATTCTTAATGCACTTACGTGCATTTTATATACCAAGGTTACAAACAGACACACACACACACACACACACACACACACACACACACACACACACACACACACACACACACACACATACACACACACACACACACATCCACCAACAACATGTAGATTTTCCAGCCTGATTTCATGGAAAAATGTACCCGCATCTTAAAATTTGAATTTTATTGCCTGTCATTGGATTTTGTGATATTAAATGTTAAATTAAATATGCAGTTAAATATTTACATTTGATATGTTTACTATGTACAACACTTATGTAACATTGATGTAGCATTTTTCCGATTTAGATCATGTGGATGCACATTTATCTAAAGCTTTTTTGTATCAAAACTTTCAAAAAGGAATCTCTTTTGACGTTTGTTTGAAATAAATCTGGAAAAATGGGCAGTGGTTTGCAATACTTTCAGAGCTTTGTACAACACCCCGAGGAACATTTAGAATAAAGCAAGCGAGAATGATGTGATTTCACGTCAGGCAGTGTCAACTGGTTTATAGAGTAGAAATACTTGGAGCTCTGGATTGCATTCAAACACATGTGGGGCTATGCAGTAACTACTGCGCTCATTGCTGGATCATGACTAAACCAGAGCAATCGTCCCTCAAATGGAGTGTGTTGTCAACAGAAACATTAGCCTGCTCTACCACTACCCATGTTGCTGTAAACACAGATTGTTTCTAGCTAATCATTGCGGAAACAAATTTATCCCACGTGGAGGTAATCGGTTTAATAAAGAGCATTCGTCCGGAGGCCATTAATAAATGCAAACCGTGCACATCTGGAACTGATCCTGAGCTGAGATAATCCAAGTCTGACGCTTCTTTGGTCCACCTGTAGTCCGGCAAGGCACAGGTTGTGTATGAACGGTGTGTTTGTGAGCAAGGCCGTACACCCACAAGCATTATGTCGTGAGTCCTCTCTAAACTATTTGCCTTTTTCTTGACAATGGAGCTCTTTATGACTCTCAATAGATGTTTCGTAGCCCAGCACTGAGTCCCCCTGTGGTTTTATGGAAACAAAGTTTACGAAACAGGGGCATATGTTTCAGCTCTAAAGCTGCATTACACATGGGCGAAAGTGATCTTGATGATAGACACGTGGTATAGAAACACTCCCTTTAGTATTAGTTAAATATTGACTAGATACTCAGCAATAAGAACTGCCTAACGAGAGCTTCTTTTGTCTAACCGGCCAATAAAACACATTTAAAAGGATTTCCTGAGGGTTTCAAGGTTTTACAAACCTGACAAGTATTGTAATAGCTTTTCACTGAGAGGAAATGTAGCATATCTCTTACCGAGAAGCTGCTGTTCAGGATCACAATTCAGCCCTTAGTTTTATATGGGAGGGCACATATTATATGTCAGGATCGTAATGAAATGCTGCCTGGAAACAAGGTTATTGCAGGTTTCAGACAAGACAAACTAATTAAACAAGGACGGGAAAGGAGCTGTTTGATTTGTGATGGCAACATCACGCCGAACATTCTTGCAGTTGAACATTACTGGAACTAAGCAGTGCAAACCTGAGGTCTTCATGTTAGTTCACAGCTAATTGCCATTCTTGTTGTCTAAGTAACCGGTCAACAACGCAGTGTTCAGTGTTTTAACATACTGCACAGTATCCTTGGAAGCAGATTGGGATGAAATCTGTGAAGAGTCTGTAAAAAAAAACAGTGATCAAATGCAAAAAAGGTCTAAAATTTCACAAATTAACTGCAACTTTATGAAGTACTTTTCCTGGTTTTGCTTTATCAGGACATGGAACAATAGCTTTCATTCGAGTCTTGATTCTTCACCTGACACTTTATTTTTTAAAGACTGGTTATACATGTCAATGTTAATATACAATAGCCTTTGGTAAAATCCTGGTTTGTATGCAGCATTGTGTGTGCTTAAGACTCTTAGCACTACATTTCACTTTGATTTACCACACATGAGTAGTCTACCACACAAAACACCAAGCGCACCATTTTAATAAATCAAAAATAATTACACATAAAACTATATGCAAATATGATTTGAGTAGAAAATAAATAGAGAATAAATCTCTGGATGCAAACCCAGTTGACAGTGACAGCTAAATGCAATAGCTAATTAATTTTTCTTTGCTATTTTTCTGGTTGGCATGAATCTCCAAGCGAATAGTCTAATGCAACGGTTCTCAAACTTTTTTCACTAAGTACCACCTCAGAAAAAAATGTCTCTCCAAGTACCACCATAATATGTTGAAATGCAGTAGCATAGTAGGCTTAATTAAGCAGCCAAAGCTCGGCACAGTTCAAAAATGAGGCAGATTAATTTCTATTATTATGAATATTTATTATTGTCAGCCTTTTTAAACATAATAAATAGCTTGAACATTAACACTACACTATGCTTACAGGTTAAAAAAAATGTGCTTCTAAAAGTTAATTAAAATGGCACTGTTCTTAAAAAGTAAAAAGAAAACTGCTGTATTTAAACGTAAAGTATTAACATATAGCTATTTGTGATCATATTCATATATAAAATGTTTTTGAAAAAAAATTGAAATAGATATTGCATGTGATTTATTTGTATATCTTTGAAATCTAAACATTAACCTTAAATGTATGATTTGGATTTACATATTTAATTTAGCAATTAGATCTGCTTACTGCATGTTATAGGCTTTGTGTGTCACAAAAGAAAGTCATTAAACCATACCTGTCAATTTTGGGATATAAAAATACAGGATACGCCCCTAACAACCGTTACAAATATGGGGAGGGGATTAGCTTCAAATGATAGAATACATAACAAACAATAGAAAATTGAAAATAAAATAAAAGGTTTAGCTTATTAAAATCAATTTCCTGATCACATTGTTGTTATCGTACGCATCAAAGGGCTAAAAGTGTATTCTTTTTTTACTTCAATTATTCAGCAATTCCTCCGTGTACAACTAGTGGTACATGTATCACAGTTTGAGAACCACTGGTCTAATGAATGCACTGACAAAGTTAGATGTTCAAGGTCAGGATTTATATAAAAATAATATTTTTTATTTTCCAGTTTACATATCATGCCTTTTCACCTTTTAACATTTGTTATCCAGTTATGTATATAAGGTTTTCCCTACCAATCCAAAGACAAGCAGTACAGGTGAATGAGTAAGCTAAAATTGTGTGTGTAGTGTATGTGTGTGAATGCAAGTGCATGAGTGTTTCATATCATGCATATGCTGGATGAGTTGGCGGTTTATTCTGCTGTGGCGACCCCAGATTATTATATATTTATATATTATAAAGAAAATTTATATATATATATATATATATATATATATATATATATATATATATATATATATATATATATATATATATATATATATATATATATATATATATGAACAAATGATAAACAATTAATGAAAAAAATGCAATTTTTTTGAAGGATGTATTGCGCGGGAAATTGCATATTTGCGACATTCGTCTGTACGTCACATCATTACGGTAAAGAGTAACGTTAGCGGTAGCTCCGACGTCTACCTCACTTCTGTTGTGTTGTAGTTGTGTTTGTTGTCTGGAAAAAGTCGACCACAGCTCTTTTAAAACAGCAACACGAAGGCGAATTATCGTATTTAACTGGTAAGAATCAGTTAACTAATTTATTTGTCTCTGCTCTGAAGAGATGCTATGTAGTTATATGCTAACCGCATCTATTGTTATTGAAGTAAACAAGCAAACCCGAAGCACACCTTTAAACATATTAACGTTACTCTCGCGAAATTTTAACTAACCCAAAATAGATTTTAATGACTCTAATGAGTTTTTTATTCATGTTAAAGTGATAGCATTCAATAATGCTAAAGTATGTGAATCGTCAATCCAGAGAATGACCTTATTGAACAACAGATAACGTTACATGTTTTATTTTAAATTCTGTGCCAATAACGTTACCAGCAGACTGAAATGAAGCAAAATACATTCAACAAGTAATTTTGCTTACCTTCATGAGTTTATTTCAATACAGCACAATACATAACTTGAGATAGTTATTTTAATACGTTAATGTTAAGGGATAGTTCCCTCAAAAATGAAGATGTGTGTTCTTTTAAGTTATGCATTCTCAGGTTATTCAAGGTCACTTTTCACGTTTTTCACTTTCTTCAGCAGATCAATAAAGAAGATATGAAGGACAGTCAACTAAAAATCTTAATTAATTCAGAGAAAAAAACACACACTTTTATCTAGAATAGTTTTAGAGTAAAAATGTCAGGTTTTATGTTTAATTAGACCAACTGGTTATTCTACAGGCTGCACGCAGTGGCTAGCACGTTCGCCTCAGCTGGGTCAGTTGGTGTTTCTGCGTGATTGCATGTTTCCCTGTTTTTTTTTTTTTTTTGAGCGCTCTGGTTTCCCCCACAACACTCCCAAAATTGCGTGAGCTGTATAGTTGTGTCGCCCCTCCATAGTTAAAGACAATTTTACCAACAGGACCGAGAATGAGGAGAAGTCACTTGACAGGCTGTCCTTGCCGCTTTAAAGAGTCGTTTGGCATCTGAGGCCACAGGCTTTCAGGCAGATGGACCTGGTTATTGCACGGTCAGATTGTTTCAACACTGATGATGTGTGACCACATAACGTTCTACATCTGCCTCGATTTGTTTATATCAAAGATGTCACATTTTTTTGTTGCCGAGTGCTAAAGCCATAATTCTGCTCCTCAGAAGAAAACAGACGAGAGCATCAAATACTTCTTTTGTTTTCAGCTACACAATCTGTCAGCTTTTCAAGTGGGTGAAACAGTCTCATTAAATTACATGCTTTCCTACTCGATGTGTCAGATATTTATTCACGCAGCTAACAAACCACTTAGAGCTAAGAGTCTGTATGATTTATCTCCCTCTTATGGATATTAAGGGGATCTGGCATCATTCGGTAACGCACATGGTCTCCCTCTTGATGCTTTTCTACAACATCATTTTGGGACTCAAGCTAAAAGCTTCCTAATTATGATTAAGATGTAAATCAATGTGGCAGCGGAGGAGATGAAGACTGTTTATGTTTTATAGTCATACCTGGGCTGAATATGAAGCATGACAGCTGTGGATAACTGCTTTCTGCTACAAGAATCTTTGTAAAATGAAAGATGTATTTATATTGATTTATTCAATTTGAACACGCATAAATACAGACAAGTTTTAGTTATTAAATGAAACAATTTGTAAATCCAAATAAACCACATCCACATGCTTCAATCCAAATTAATAAATAATTGATTACTTTGGGGAAACTGCAGGGTTGAGCACCATGTTGAAAGCACAACTTTGATTTCAGTCGTTCTTCAGTTTCCAGGGGCCTCATTTATCAACACTGCGTACACACAAAAACTTTGCGTACGCCAGGTTTCACGCTCAGAATCGCTCACGTTTGGATTTACTAACAATGAACTGAACGTGGGAATGTGCGCAGGTTCACGGCAGCTTTCTGGCAGGCGTACGCACATTTTTTGTGCGTGTCTGTTTTATTTCCATTGGCGACTCCTAGAGGCAGTTGTGTTAAATTCCTCTCTACAAAGTGTCTGAGCCTTGCAATGGCAGCTGTATGAGACGGGTTCAGCAGGTATATAAGGTTTCCATACCATACATTTGACCAGCCAAACATTAAAGCACAATTTGCAGCAGTCGCCTGTTTTCCCAATGTAATCTGAGCGATCTACCGCACGCACATTGCTATAAAGACACTATCTGAAGATGAATTTGCATGCGTGAATCAGAAACATTTCCATTCAATAAATGTGCAAATAAAATATGATGCTTATTGATATGAACTTATTGATGATTCCTACTTGTCTTTCTCGTGATAAATAGTAGGCAAAATCTGATATGGTGCGGGGGAAAAAACAAGAAAGAAATCATTAGACGCTGGATTCGAGTCGAGTTCATGCTCGAACGGAACTATTCATGATTACATGCGTCTTACAAGGTGCGCCACTGAGACTGGTAAGGGTTCCGCAACATTTTACAAATATAAACCACACTATTTCTATCTCTAATGCACTCAGTGCGATATGTTCAGACCCAAGTGTGTTAACCGCATCAGTTAAACTCTCCCACTCTATTTTTTTCTTTTGTTGTTAATTCCGGAGAACAAACTTGCAAATAACACCGCTTTTCTCCGGTCTACCTCCGAAAGCAGCACCTCCAATTCACATTCTGTTCAAAGTTTCTCTTTTTGCTTGCTTTTTCCATTGCTTTTTCGTTGGGTTTTGCCATTAGCATAGTCATTAGCATATTCATACAGGGGAGGAGGCAGGGAGGGGTTTTGTGCTCGTGCATGTTGCGCTCAGTTTCACGTTCATTCGGATGTACAAAAGAATATGCGTGAGATTCGGCGTACGCAGTGTTTCATACATCTGAATTTTTTTCTGCGTACGCACATTTACAGCTTTGTGCGTACGCAATGTTTTAGTAAGATTTCCAGGCAAGTCTTCGTACATGAGGCCCCAGCTCACCATTATATGTGATTAAACCTTTTTTATTTAACACATTTTGTAAAATTTTATAATGAGCTGGTCAACATTCATTCATTCATTCATTTTGTTTTTGGTTTAGTCACTTTATTAATTCAGGGTCACCACAGTGAAATGATCCGCCAACTTATCCAGCATATGTTTTACGCAGCGGATGCCCTTGCTTACAGCTGCAACCCATCTCTGGGAAACATCCATACACACTCATACACTACGCATGTCTTTGGACTGTGGGAGAACCCGGAGCACTCGGAGGAAACCTACGCGAATGGAGGGGGAACATGCAAATTCCACACAGAAATGCCAACTGACCCAGCCGAGGCTCGAACCAGCAACCTTCTTGCTGTGAGGCGACAGCACTACCTACTACGCCACTACGCCACTACACCACTACCTTGTCAACATTTAATCTTTATTTTTAAAGTAAAGAATCTTAAAATAAATAATTTGCACTTTTAGAAAAAAATATTTAAGTGTTTTTCATAATAAAAGATATAATAAGCAGTATCTCTTCTAAATAAAATTACTCTTGGATATCCTGTAAATCCTGTACATAATATTATATCATATAAACAGTGCATTTCTTACATCTATATTGACATCAATATATATTTTTATGTAAATACCAATTTTAATGTAATGTAAAATATGCTCTCTCAAGGCATCTATGGCACAGCTTCCGATCATCGTCAGTAGTGCAAAGTAAGGCTCAAGAATAGGTCAATCGTCCTACTTGATCAGAGATCAGATGTGGCTGCAAACCCTTGACTCGAGACATGGTAGGAACAGTAATTCAAAAAAATTGACCTGGAAAAATTAGATTAATTATAGGTTCTGATCATTTTGATTACTTTTCGATTAATCGCCCAGCCCTATGTTAATTTATGAAAATAATATATAATTCTCCCTCTAGTTTAATGCATCAAAATCCCTTTTTACGCTAAACACTTTTTGTAAAATCAAAATCTCTCAACATTTACACTTTTTTGCATGTTTTCTATTCCCCCACCCCTCACAGCAGAATATAAGCATGTGCATTTATGGTGTTGGTACATATACATTAAGTGGGAGTACACCAACAGTAGAGACAGAAGGATCCCAGAAAATGCTGTTAGCACATCTGTCAGCAATATTTCACACCTGTACCCTTTTTTATAAATCTGTCACCATTTGATTTTCTTTTTTTGCTTTACAGAATGTAAATGGGAAGATTTAGAGGGCTGTGACACTTTCTGTAAGCAAGTGAGAGAGGTGAAAGCGGATTTCAGCACCTTCTGCAATTACCACCTTTTCCTGGAAGTGCTTATAGCTCTAAAGGTTGGAGAGCTCTCAGAGATGCATTAATTCTGGAGGTGAGTTCAGGTGCTCGAATCTGGATGTCTGTGTTAAGAGCTGCTTGAGGTTATAAATTAAACATGAGCGCTGCTAGTCTGGCCTTGGTCCAGAAATCTGCAGGACACAAAAACCCTGCTGATGTCCTATGCAGTGTCCTGTGGATAAATGACTACTTAACCACAAATCTCAGCTAACTGATGACATTTTCAAAACAAATGATATTGTACCATCTTTTTTACATGAGGCAGGCACATTCTTTCACCGACTAAATTAAATGTCCGAAATAGTGATTGTTAATTAGAATTTTTGAAGTGGAGAGACCATTATAATTTCTATTATACCCTGGATTTACAAAACTAACCGTGGTTGAATATCGTTTCAGCATCGATATTGCAATGTTCGAGTCCACAATAGTCACATTGCAGGGATCTGCAATGTAGTTTTGATTATATTTGACCTGACATTACAGTTAATAACATAGTGGAGTAAATTAAAATTTCAACCTTTGAGTGAAAGTTTATTATTTACATGCGTTTTAAGACCTAATTGTAAGAATTTCAAGCAAAAATAAACATTTAAGCACAATGAATTAAATGTTCCGAGCTTAAAGGTTAATTTTACATTTGTACTCAAAACGATTATTATACAATGGTTATTTAATTTCTTCTCCTTAATGCTATTTGACTCCCCAGAAAATCATAATCATTGTTTATTTGCAACTTTTGTTTGTTTTATTTATTTATTTTTGTCTGTTGTATTTAACTATGCTTGGCATTTTTTAAATGTTACTTTATGCAGATACGCTCAATACACAATCCATACACAATCATCGCAATCAACCTGAAATTATGAACTCTTTACAATTTATTAAAAAGACCATTTACTTTTTTTATTTGTTTACATATTAAAGTATGTACTCTCGAACCTCGGCTCAGTTGGCGTTTCTGTGTGGAGTTTGCATGTTCTCCCTGCGTTCGCGTGGGTTTCCTCCGGGTGCTGCGGTTTCTCTCACAGTCCAAAAACATGTGGTAAAGGTAAATTGGGTAGGCTAAATTGTCCGTAGTGTATGAGTGTGTGGATGTTTCCCAGAGATGGGTTGTGGCTGGAAGGGCATTCGCTGCGTTAAAACGTGCTGGATAAGTTGGTGGTTCATTCCGCTGTGGCGACCCCGGATTAATAAAGGGACTAAGCCGACAAAATAATTAATGAATGAAGTATGTACTCATACTCCGTTTGCACATTCATAAAAGATCATATGTCTCACTTTATTTAGAATAATTTATTAATGAATAATAATTTATTATTTATTTTCATTAATTTGACAAATAATACCCAACAATTTTTGGTGATAGAATTGACAGCTTTTTTTTTTAGTTAGCAGGTCATTTTAGGGTACATGAAAAGCTGCAAGAAAGCTGTAACAAAAAGGTAACTGCAGTTTAAACCTCCATTAACCACTGAATGGTTAATAACTTTCTTATTTACCTGGGGAAGATGTATTGTCTTTAGTACAGATTCATGAGAGGTTTATTGGCTGTACGATCTCACTTGCATATATTTCTGTTCTGACCCGTGTGTACACATTTTTCTGTTGCATTTCGGTCAAAGATCTTCAAAGAAAACGGGAAAAGCTTATCTGATGAACTGATTAATCGAATAGTTAGAGTGGTAGAAATTTAGGTTGAGCCCTTCAGAATGGAACAAGGTCGTGGTCAGACAGTGCAATTTAATAATTTTTTACCATGTTATATGTTCTAACTAAATTAAAATACATAAAGAAATGAAGACATTCTCTGAGAAACTATTCTTGTTTACCTTGTCCTTGTATTGAAGTTTCTCTGATGAATGACTTTTTGTTAACACAGGGACCTGTCATAAACTTGCTAAAAGGAAGACAGCTTGAGATAGAGCTGATTGATTGCTGGCTTGTTAAACAGGAATATAGAGGAAACATGGGCCTGAAAGTCTGCTGTCTCAGGCCAGCAAGTCCTTGGTGTTTTGGCAATTTGCAGCACTTCCTATTTAGACAGCAACAACCTGACTCTCCAGCTGTACACTGATTGGTCCCCTGACCTATTTTCAGGAAGCAATTGAGATAAGACTTCTGAATGGAGCTTTTTTTTTCCATTTCCTCATCCCTGCACTTTGCCCCTAAGTGCAAGGAAATGAACAGTCCTGTGCATGTGTTGACATTATAAATGTGAGAACATCATGTGGGAAAATTCCCTGTCCAAATCTTTTTTTTTTCTCTTGAAAGTTACAATAGTTTCTCCTAAAACAGTAACCGTTTCCAACGCATCAAGGTGACACATGCTTTTAAACTTGAACTGGCGTTGCACTTTTTTCTTTCTGTCAACTACAATCAGTTGTGTTTTACAATGGAGATTTATGCTTGGCTTTGAAGACAAAGAAACTTGAAGCATAATAAACCTTCTATATATTTTTTATCAATTAACAATGGAATTAAATCAAATACAGGTTCACTATTTCCAAACCAACTGTGGCACAGTTCGACGTCAAAATTCACTACATTAATCTCGTATTTGAAGGGGCAGTTGCAGCATATCATACCAGTTACATTCCCACATAAAACATGCTTTCTAGCATGAAAATGTTGCACACTTTTTATCAAATTCATTTAACAATGGTAGATCAAGTTGTATGTAGTGTGGCTTTACTCCACTTAGTTATCCAGTGTCCATATGTCTAATATATACTGAAGCAGCAATACTGTTTTGTACTGTTGCATGAGATTTACACTTTTTTAAAGAAAAATACATTACATTATTGCACATCAGTAACTCACCAGTAACTTTTTAATGTATGTTCCTGTAAGAAAACATTGAAAATAGTTGGAAATCCGGCGACCACAATAATCAAACCCTTGGGAACAACCGTGGTCGGAACCAAAGTTAACAGTGACTGTGTTCTCTGGACTCCTCTCAAGCAGTGGACTTCTACATTCCGATTGCTTGCCGCTGAACCACGTCATAGCTCATTATTATATAGTTAACTTGATTTCAACCCTCCTCGACGTCCCCACCGGAGAAAATGCGCCGCGCTGCTCCTCGCAGCTTATCACCCCTGGCTCTCATTGAAAATGAATGACTTCTGGCTACTTTGATGCTCTTGCCGATTTCGGTGTGAACGTACGTTAATGACACTTTTGTGTGCCAAAAACAAAACAAATTTTTTGACTGTAACGTACACAGTACACCTAATATTAACATGTCATTTAATACATGAAATAAGATCTTTGTGTGTCATCTGGATGACTCAAATGACAATGTCATATTGCTCGTTATAAATATGCCCATGACATGACACGGAAAAGGAGATATAGGTGAACAACGTCCTTTTTACACTTTTTTGTTGTTGTGTTTTTGCTGCACAAAGGTGTTACTAAAAAAGGTGAAGAAAACAGGTGTCACATGGAATCTTTTGAAGATGTTTTTCACTCTTTTCAATAAGCAAAGCAATATGGTCTATGGAGGATAAGAGAGATCTCGGATTTCATTTTAAAATTTCTTTTAATTTGTGTTCCAAAGATGAACGAATGTCTCAGGGGAACCTTTTAAAATGTTTTTATCCTTATTTTTTTTTGGAGGTGAAAAAATACCCTAATTAATATGAATGAAATTCATTCATTCATTCATTCATTCAATTTCTTTTCGGCTTAGTCCCTTTATTAATCCGGGGTCGCCACAGTGGAATGAACCGCCAACTTATCCAGCACGTTTTTATGCAGCGGATGCCCTTCCAGCCGCAACCCATCTCCGGGAAACATCCATCCACACACACACTCATTCACACACACACTCATACACTACGAACAATTTAGCCTACCTAATTCACCTGTACCGCATGGCTTTGGACTGTGGGGGAAACCAGAGCACCCGGAAGAAACCCAGGGAGTGAATAAAGGTTATGAAAGAACAAATATTCAAGGAGTATATTTTGCAGTTATATATTTGATATACAGACGGGCGTCACGGTGGGGCAGTGGGTAGCACAATCGCTGCACAGGAACAAGGATGCTGGTTTGAGCACCGGCTGGGTCAGTTGGCATTTCTGTGTAGAGTTTGCATGTTCTCCCCATGTTCGTGTGTGTTTTCCTCTGGGTGCTCCGGTTTCCCTCACAGTCCAAAGAAATGTGTGAAATGAATAAGCTAAATTGGTAGTATATGTGTGTGAATGCAAGAGTGTATGGGTATTTCCCAGTGTTAGGTTGCGGCTGGAGGGGCCTCCACTGCGTAAAACATATGCTGGATAAGTTGGAGGTTCATTCTGCTGTGGTGACCCCTGATTAATAAAGGGACTAAGCTGAAAATGAATGAATAAATATATAGGCTTTTTGGAAGAAAGAATTTTTAAAAATCCATAAACTTCAACAAGAGACTGCCTTCTTCTTTTTTAGTGTTGGATTTTTTGGTGCATTTAGGACAGAGGTATGTGTTGCACATGTGCCTTTGAGGTGAACATGGAAGCACAGTTAAAAGAGATACTCAAATGCCAGTCATGAAAATATGGTCTCTTCTTGAATGAATTCCTCCCACATTTTTCTTTAGAATTCTTAGTTTTGTACTTTTGTACTTCTATTTTGTGATTCAACACACATATACTGTATGTTCTACATCATGTGCTGTAAAGGCTTCGCACTCCTGTCAAGCTGGTGGTGCTAGATGCATCAAAAACGTGCAGCTCACAAGAACAAAAACAAAACAGTCTCCTGCAGTGACATGATTGAAGAGATGAAAGGCAGGATATGTGCATAACCAGGTATTGAGCAGTTTGTTAAAAGGAAGTGCAGAGATGAAAATACGGTTCTTGTAAAGTTGTTTGCTTATCTTAGAATCTTTTAAAGTGAGGATGTGGAACACAGATTATGGAGAGCGTTAGAGATGAAGACAGAAGGATAAAATTTTCATTTCGAATATTCATTGAATTTATTTAAAATAGGATTTCACATTCAAATGCGAAAACCTTCAAACCTGCAGTCAAACGTAAAATAGGGCTGCGTTCTAGTTGGAGATGGGAATTTTAATAGTAAAATTATTAACTTCTGACTTTAAAGTGTTCCAGTCAGTCCTGCGTCACAGTTAAATTTTTACTATGTGAGAAATGAATATTTCATTACATTTCATGTTATTGTGTCATTTATTATTTTAACACTATATATTAATTCATTCATTTTCGTTTAAGCTTAGTCCCTTTATTAATCTGGGGTCGCGACAGCGGAATGAACCACCAACTTATCCAGCATATGTTTTATGCAGCGGATGCCCTTAGTTTTACTTGATTCTTAATATCCCTTACATGCATATAAGAAAATGATATTTTTAGCACAGTTGTTTGTAAGATTATGTACTGTAAAAAGTGAGCATCATTTCAGTAAAAATATTAATGTTTGGTAAGTTTTTTTGTTAATTGTTGCCTTTAGAACTGAGATATAATTAAAATTTTTCTTATATTTAAGAAATAAATAAAATAAAACTCAGGTAAGCAAACCAAGACCAGACAGGGAGTGACAGGAAGTGAGGGTTTACAAAGGGAGCTTGATTGGGGAGTGAAAGTTGCCAGTGACCCCAGAAGAGTCGGAATGAGGGCCTTGTTAAGTGACTGACATGCTGAAGTTACACAAATTATTTTACTTAGAAAAACTTTATTCACCCCCTGAAGCCATGTGAGGCACTTTTTTATTATGGATGGATGAGCCTTTTAAGTATACCTGTTTTTTGTAGAAAGTGGCCTTACTGCTATTTTTGTTTAGTACAGGCATCAGAAACACATCTCCTTGCAGTAAATCTTCACTTGTGTGTGAAGGAAGAATTGTTTACACTCTTTAGACTCTTAATGCTTATTTTATGTTTTAGACATATAAATACACACAATTACTAGTAAAACAATACAATTAAAGTTTGAAAAACACACAAGAAAGTCTATGAGAGTCTAACAATCCATTCAAATATAGTTTGCAGATGTGTATTATTGTTATCAGATACACGCAGTGAAAGTAACATTAGACTGATTTCAGGCGGCTGCCAATTTTAAAAGCAAAATCGAGGCTGCGGAGGAAAGAAACCCAGAAGTATCGTTGGGAGTTACATAGGTACATTGTGTAGCTGGCTGTACATCTTATCAGCAAAGAGAAAGTGACACAAATTTATAATTTCAAGTTTTAAATTTGAAGATCCGTTCTGAATGAATGGTGAAAATAAAAAGGGTAATCAGAGCTCATTTTCAGCTAAATTAAGGGAAATGGCACTAGTTAGCTAATGTTTTCTTTCCCAAACACACGTTTTAGATGTCATTTATCAAACTCAAGTTAATGAACTAATTCTTTCACTATATTAGACCTGTCACGATAATAAATTAAAAGAAAAACCGTCAACTTCCCGTTGACATTCAAGGCACTGTTGGTGGCTTTCTTAAAACAGTGCCGGTTTGCCATTGTGTTCATGTGCTCAACAGAAATGACTGTGATTGGTTGAGAAGGTCATAAGTTCACCCTCCACTAATTACTGAGTACAAACACAGACGAGCGATCTGCTTGATGACTTGACTGATCTTCACGGCTGCTTCGCGGACTAGGTGTCCGTGTATCTTTGTTTGCACTGGGTGTAGAGTGGTAAATTGCTGTGCACTTGTGAACACTATGGTAAATCAGCGCTGTTTTTGAATGCGCTCAGCGGCGCTTAAATGTTAGTGGGAAATGGACGTTTTTAAAACTTTAGTACCGGGACAACACTATTACAGACAACACGCAGACCGCAGTGCTTTGTCGCTCTCCAGGTTACATAGGCTGAAGCACGAAAGCGTCCCCACAGTGTTTAACTTCTCCCAGCTGGCCAGCCACTTGCTTGCATGCATTTTGGGAGTAACTGATGAATTTACGTGCTGAATCCTGCATGTCCCGCTTTGATGAATGTGGCAAACGGTGAACATTCTAAAATAATGGTCGCCTAAAAACTCACTTCCAGTTTCAGATAGAATATATTAAACTCACCAGTGAAAGGGTTAACTACAGAAGTAAAGCAGCGATGGTATAGTTACTTTGTATTGCAAGACTAAAGACATGTTTTTATTCACTTGCCTTTTTTGAATGGTTAATTTTTCCATCTGTTGTCAGGTATAGCTACACTGCAAAAAAGCTTTTTTTTTGCTTAATAATTTTGTCTCATTTCCAGTCCAAAAATCTTAAATCAAGACTACTAGATAAGAAAAATGGCATAAGAAAAGTGATGCTTAAAACTTCTCTTTGAGATTTTATCTCATTAAGATTATATTTCTTACACATTGGCAAATATTTTAGCTTGTTTTAAGCAAACAATCACTTAATTTTGAAGTGTTTTTTTTTTTTTTTCAGAAAACAAGACATGATTTCTTGTGCTATTTCATCTGTCCAGTGTGTATCTTGATATAATTTGTATTTTTATATTTGGACTGAAAACAGGACAAAACTACTTAGTTTTTTATTTTATTATTGTTATAACAGCTCAGGGATGAGTTTTTTTGAATAAAGGGTTGGAAATGAATGTTTTTTTTTTTTTTATCTGATTCATCGATTAATCAAAAAAAATAGACTGATTAATCGATTTATTAAAATAATCGTTAGTTGCAGCCCTTTAAGCTAAAGAGAATTGGCACACCCCTACCCCTGTGAATGCACAAAACGAAAGGTAGGAGTAAGGGAAGGGCTAAGAGGTAGAATTGGGATTGGGCCTTATAAGTTCTTCATTAGCATTGTTCTATAAAATCAATAATGTTGTTTTGGTCCTGGCTGGAGGTGTTTCTGTGTGTTTGCATGAGTGAGTACATTAACATTGGCACCAATAATCCAATTTTAGAACGATTAGGACAATACTCTGATTAAGAGTCTACCATGTAAACAGCAATTTTTGATTACCTTAATTTGACTAAAGTCATAATCAAACTGAACAGGAATCGAATTAAGACATGGAATATTTCTATTTTAGTCACATTAATTAAGTGCAGTACAGACCTGTAAACACCTCAATCAAACTATTACTTTCATGTAGAATTTTTGCCGAGTTTCGCAATAGTACATTCCCTACAAACATGGTTGTATGATGCTATTCTCTGCGCATACTGAGTCATTAAATGACTGCTTTGCGAAATGAGTTTTTTTTCATTTTGCGTGCGGTATCAAATTTAATCAAAACTCCAGTTCTTTCTTCATACTCTCATCCAATGGCTCAGTCTGTCATGAGGGCATGCATGAAATGTTCCTAAATGAAAGTGAAACTGGCGAACTGCAGTTAAAGTCAACATGTGAAAAATTAAACTCCATAAAACTCCGGTGGAAACATAGATGGCGTGGTGACGCAATGACATTAATCAATCTACAGTATGTGCTATAACATGTAAAACAATATCATGAAAGGAACATTTTAAAAAACAACTTATGTAAACACCTTAATCATGTTATTATCTTATTTAGATAAGGGCAAATAATTCAATTACTGATGTCCATGTAAACGTATTCAGTGAGTGAGGGTCCAAACCAAATGAACCAAGCCTTAGGATATTTTGACCTTTAACACTTTTACAAAACAGTTTAATCAAGTGTTTTTCATTTATATATATATATATATATATATATATATATATATATATATATATATATATATATATATATATATATATATATATATATATATATATATATATAAATACATATAAAATAGATATTTGTAACAAAAAAATTATATTTTATCTAATGGTTTGACAGACATTTTTTTGGTGGGACTTATCACACAAATATTTTCAAAAACTTTTAACTGTTTGTGCTTGACGAACATCCTCTGTGGTCTGTTGCATGTGTTGTCAATAACAGTTGATGGCTTTTCACAAAATAATACACACTCTGTGGGGGTTTACTGATGACACCACAACTCCCTCGAGAATGTGCAGTGAAAGATAAAAGATGCCTGTCGTTCCAGGGTTGGAACGGTCAAACATAATTGAAGCTATTTTGGTTAAATAGTTTATTTAAATGCTAAATTGTAAATGGAGAAATGTCCTGCATGTGCTTGTTTTTCATTTTGACAGTGAAATTGTTCTCAACTAATTCGATTTATTTATAAGTCAGAGTTATAAAAAGCAACGCTGTTTAAATATTGGTCCTAGCTGCAAGATACAACCTTTTAGTAATCTTTAATGTAACAAATCACACACACTCACAGTTTATGGATAGCATAACTTCTCTAAACATCATGCAGTCCTTTCAGTAACTCTCTAATTTCTCTTATTTCTTTTTTAGGCTCTAATGCAAACATTTCCCTGTAACGGTATCCAGCATATCTACATGAAAGGTGTGGTGAAGTAAGTCCTGGGATTTATTATGGCATGATGAAGGCTGGGAGGCTGTGTGTATTTTTTTTTTCGTTTGCTTTCACATCTGTTCAAATGTCACAGCTGTGGGAGGAAATATGTCTGGTCACTGCAGGTGCTTTTCAAAGACATTCAGTGTGTACAGTCTCGTTTTTTCAGCTTTAAAAAGACAGGGTTTCCCGTCACAAAGACACTGCAGCAGCAGGAACTGCTTGTAAAAATTTCAATTCTCTTCAGCCTCCTTTGTCATGGTCCATGACAGAAAGATTTTGAAATATTTGCATTGTGTGTGTTGTACAATAAGTAATCAGCTTTTTCTCAACTTTGTCAATTCTTGGGGATTATAAAATAAAAAAACAACAAAAGAAAATAGATATTGATATAGATATATGATACAACAACTTTTACCAGAGCAGAAAAATTGCAGAGGAGCCAGAGCACTTCAACATCTTTATGAAATCTGTCTATCAACCGACACACGCAAATGCAATGGAAAAAGACTTGGAAGGATTGCATGGTAAAATATACTGAGCTAATATGTTCTCAATGTTCACACGAGAACTTGTTATACTGTTTGCATTTGTTTCAGCTAAAACCAGATGTGGAAATATTTGTTCAAAGATTATTTGTCATCATCTTGGAAGCATCTGTGGAGCAATTACATTCGCTGCTTCTGTAGCTTCTTCATTTTTGAACATTTCAAAGGTCTACATGTCATCTTGATTTGTTATGCAGACAGCAGGACATAGCAGATGGTAATACATCTTGAAAGACTTTTATTAAGAATGTTTAATTGCATTTTCACGAGTTTAATTAGATGTGATAAACAGAATCTGTTTGCAAATTGACAGAACCAAATGCTCTGTTCAGAATAGTTTAGAGAGAAAATATAAACAGGCTTTGCTTGCATATTTTCAGAATGGCTACAGTTTGTTTTGAGGTAAAAGTCTTACCTCACAAAACTTTTTCTGTTTTTTTTCAATCACAAGTGGGAAATGTACACCATATGTGCCCATTCAGGAAGTCATGTAAAACAAAGTTATGTAAAATTAAAAATACACATAGTAGCAATATAATCAGAGTATAAAAGAGGATAAAAGTTTACTCAGTATAAACACCCTAAATTTCAACTGAAATTTGGGTTAAAATATGGACCCAATCCCCATGTGCTGGTTAAAGTTTTACACAAAATGTATAACTCCGTGTAATTACAGCTGTATTGAGTCAGGTCCGCTATAGAGGTGAGGATCCAAATGCAGCTTAAAGCTGCGGTCACACTGGGCTTTTCCTCCCATAGACTTCCATTCATACGTACGCGAATGCGTCAGACCGGAAACACAGGGTCATGGGTCAAATTTCGCAGGTTGCTGTGGTGCAAAGTTCAAGCTTAGTGAACTCTGACCTGCGAAATCGCATCACTTGACTGCGTGAGACCAATCGAGGATCAAAACATGACCCCTCTGGACAGAAATTTAAAACATGGAGTAATCGCTCGCTTTTATAAATGTCTAATAAGCTTGTTTAATCTCGTCCCCTTTCACAGCGCTGCATGACAGAATATCGCATGCTGAAACTCTAATGTGACCACAGCTTTATTTTGGAATAGCCATACAGGCAATGTCAAATCAGGAACAGACAGGAGCATGAAGACAATTCAGAGAGTAAACAGGTGATTGGTTGGGACTGGCAACAAAACAACAAACAAAAAAGAATAAAAAAAAAGGATCAAAAACACACTTTGCAATGCTCACTTACAGGATACAAGACTCAGCCACGATGTGTGTGTGTGTGAGCTGTGTTTATAGTCCATTCAATTAGTCCTGAACAGCTTCAGCTGTGTATGTGCAATCAAGGGTGATTTGGAAGGGTTCAGTAGCATATGTGTAGTGAGTGAATGTTGTCCAGCGATCTGCACAGGCTAGATTGCTGGTGATTGAGACAACACAGAGGCCGAATCTGAGACTTAACCTAATTATTAAAAGAATGTTCAATAGTCTCAATGTCACCGATTCGGTCCCTGATACTCCCCTTTTTCACCAGCAGAGGTCCCCCTCACCTCGAGTTTTGAATTATTCCCAACTACAAGTCAACTACGACTACACTTAGTAAGCACCTGAAAGCTATCTAGTCCCATATAAATACACGCTAGTCCGATCATTCAGTGCAAAGTTTTGTTTTGCCTTGCGGACATCACTGAACATTTTTTTTCGTTTACTGTGTTGCTGACTTGATCTGACTTCCTGGACTTTAATTGTTATCTTCCAGCCTACTAAACTTGCTTGTTTACTGGCTATGACTCTATTCTGCCTGCCTATGACCTACACCTGTTTTCCGACGTACGATTTTCTTCTGCCTGCCTTGACTATAGCCTGTATTTACGTTTGCTCCTGCATTCCACCAGCTGATTGGCACTTTGTAAGTGAGTTAACCTCCTGTGGCTACACAGGTGTAAATCATTATTTCTTTATTATCCTTTTGTACAATAAAGAGCTGCAAATGGATCATCAGTCTACAGATACCTCAATACAGAAAACTTCGCCAGAAACTGATCCAGTGTCTATCACTCAACTAACCATGGAGCTCTCATCACAAGCTCATGTTTAGGCCACTCACCAGGCACAACTCCCCCATCTCACCTTCCACCGAACGACTGGTAAAAACCCTACAGGGGCTTAATATCACTGCTGCCATGCCAGTATCACCCCACCACAAACCCAACTGCCTTATCTTGCCTTTGCTAATTCAAGACTCATCGCCAATCCACATTTAGTGTTTCCTTGAAAGTTCAATAGAATAAATGAAAGGGATTTCTTCTTCAATGCACATTATTTGTAGCCCAGCAGCCTATGCTCTATTCTACTGCATGTAGGAAAATATGATTTGTTTGTTCAATACGTACTGGAAAGGCACTAGATTATGCTACAGCAATTTGTAAGGATAGCACTCCTAACTTTCCCACATTTGACGCCAGTGTTTTGGAGCTGTCTTTGAACATCCAGAGGGGGGAAGGACACTGGAGAGGATATCCTGTCATTGCGTCAGGGCAATCGCACAGCAGTGAATTATGTGCTACACTTCGCAGTCTCTCTGCCCAAATGGGGTGGCCCGAGGACCCACTGAAAGTACTCTTTCGCCGTGGACTAAGCATAGAGTTGCAATCGGTAAATCTTTTAATTAATTCATTGACTTATCCATCCGTATAGACAGTCTAATCTGTTCTCAACGGCTTTCTTGGCTCACACAATTTACTCACATTCATGCCTTTGCTTTTCCCGATCCTCAACCAATGCAGCTAGGTCTAACTTGCTTAACATCTGAAGAGCGAGAGGACTCCGGTTTCGCCACAATCTTTGTGTTTATTTTGGCCATGCCGGTCTCGTTAAGAGTATGTGTCTCGTGAGACCCATGAACAAGGATCCCTCTGTGAGTTCCACTGCTATCTAGTCCTTCAATAATCAGTGTGTAGAAATTTCTGTCACAATTTTTTTACTTAAACAATTCAACCCATTTAAATGTCATGATTGATTCAGAAGCTGCAGGAAACTTTTGCCAGAACTTCCATTCCTTTCTTTACAGTCGTGGCATAGATGGACACCCTCTGGGGACCATAAAGGCCAGTACACAACATAACCTATAATTCTCCTATCTGGTTCTCTACATACCCAAAGTACCCCATCATCCTGGGTCTACCCTGGCTTCAACAGCATGACCCTGCAATATCTTGGAAGAGCAAAGAAATCATTCGTTGGAGTGGTCCATGCTACCAAGAATGTTTGATACCAGTTTCATTCATTCATTAATCTGGGTTCGCCACAGCGGAATGAACCGTCAACTTATCCAGCATTTGTTTTATGCAGTGGATGCCCATCATGCTGCAACCCATTACTTGGAAACACATACACACTCATTCCCACACACAGTACGGACAATTTAGCCTACACAATTCACCTGTACCGTATGTCTTTGGAATGTGGGGGAAACCGGAGCACCCGGAGGAAACCCATGTGAATGCAGCGAGAACATGCAAACTCCACACAAAAACGCCAACTGACCCAGCAGAGGCTCGAACCAGCAACCTTCTTGCTGTGAGGCGACAGCACCACCTACTGTGCCACTGCGTTGCCCTGATACCTGTTTATCCCGTTCCAATCAATGCATTTTCCATACAAGAAGTCACTTCCAACGAAAGCACATAATCCTGAGAATATGCAGATTTGGCCGAAGCATTTATTAAACAAAACTCCACTCAACTGCCCCTTTACCGTGAGTGTGACTGCGCCATTGAACTTCAGCCTGGCACCACTCCCCCTTGTGGTAGGATAGTTTCCATATCCACTCCAGAATCCAAAGCCATGAAGAAATACATCAAGGAGGAGCTGGCTCAAGGATTGATTTGGCCATTGCATCACCAACACAGTCTGTTTTTTAAGCTTTCATCAATGGGTCATTGTATACATCAATGATATCCTGATCTATTCTGAATCCCATAAAGAGCATGTAGAACACGTTTGGGCAATGCAACAAAATTTGATTGACAACCAGCTGTACAAAGCAATCGAAAAATTAATTTCAGGGTCCAAAACCCATCACCATCACAGCATTGACGGCAAGGAGGCATGTCAGCTTCCAAGAAATCCTGATGTCGGGAAGCAATTCCCCAGTTTCTAATAGATAGGACTGGGTATTGTTCCAAAACTTTCGATACCGATACCCTGAATTCGATACCGGTTCCGAACGATACTTTTTTCGATACTTTTATTTTAAGAAATATATTTTTACAAGATTAAATAACTCATAAAAATTCTTATGAGATACTCTGAGAAACTTTGGTTTTATTTTTTCAGGATGTTTGGGACCCTTTTCACAATAGGCTTATCTCTAATACCAATAAACAAAGGAACAAAAGCACAAAATGAACTAAGTGTAGTTAACACAATATATTAGTGCAAACAGTTTTAATAAAGTTCAAGCAGTTTTAAATCAATCAATTTTAAGTATTTGTTAGGCTTCCTGCTGCTTGAAGGTTTAGTTCACCCAAAAATTTTAATTCTGTCATTAATTATCTTCAAATGAAGATATTTCGGATTTAATCCAAGAGCTTTCTGATCCTCCCATAGAGAAATTGTTGAATAAAGTTATTTTTGTTTACTTTGCACACAGGATTATTCTCGCAGCTTCATATAATTATGATTAAACCACTTATATCACATGGACTTATTTTGACTGTTTTTGGTTCCTTTCTGGGCATTGAAAAATATTAAAATGGTCGTGCCCAACTGAGTCTGGTTCTCTCAAGGTTTTTTTTCTTCACTCCCATCAGGTGAAGTTTTTTTTCCCTCTCCGCTGTCGCCACTGCCTCGCATGGTTCAGGATTGATAGAGCTACGCATCGATGAATTTGCTCTTCAGTGTTTGAACTCTCAGTAATGATTAAATCACACTGAACTGAGCTAAACTGAACTGAACTGAACTTAAACACTAAAACCTGAACCACACTGTTCCAGTTACTGAACCACACTGTTCCAGTTACTATGACCATTTATGTGAAGCTGCTTTGACACAATCTACATTGTAAAAGCGCTATACAAATAAAGCTGAATTGAATTGAATATCCAGTAAATCTAATCTTTCTCCACAGTCTAAAAAGGCAGCAAACCTTTAACAATAAAATTGTAATGATCCTGTGGCATTCACCTTTCAGCAGGAGCAGAGACTATAACATTAATGTAAAGAAAACATGAAAGCTAAACTGTTATTGCAGCCAAGGATAAGGACATTTGGTCCCACTTTATATTAAGTGTCCTCAACTACTATGTACTTGCATCAAAAAATAAATACAATGTACTTACTGTGTTCATAATGTATTTGAGAACACTTGTGGTGCTCTTGAGTTGGGATAGGGGTTGGGTTATGGACAGGTTTGGTGGTATGGGTAGGTTTAAGGGTGGGTTAAGGTGTAGGGAATGGTCAGCAGTGTATTTACAAATGTAATTACAGATGTAATTACATACAGGTATTTAATCAACCATAAGTACACAATAAATACATGTATTTTTACAATAAGTACATTGTAACAAACTATTAATTCCTGTGTTAATATAAAGTGGGACCGGACATTTAAATAAGATAAATTTAATGTGATGTAAACTTCATCATTTACTGTTAACCTTAAAGCATTTAAGTATCAACTTAGCTAGATATTTAAAGCCATCGAAACAGTAAATAACGTTACACAGCCTACGTTAGGTCCAAAAAAAGGATTAATAAATTTACCTCGCACAAACCCCGTTTACACTGTCAGGTCTTGATGCCCAATTCCGATTTGTTGCCTATATCAGATTTTTTTGCTTGTCCGTTTACACGTTCATTAAGGTTGTACTCACACTATCAGTGTGCCAGTCAGAGTGCGGTTCACTTGGACTTCGGCGCGGTACACTTGTGTGCAGGGCTTAAATGAACGTGTAAACGGACAAGCAAAAAAATCTGATATAGGCAACAAATCGGAATTGTGCAAAACGCGCCTAACCCCGAAACTGAAAGCGAGATGTGACTTTTAAGGGGCTGTTTCATATGGATTTATTAACTGTTCAGTGAACGCAAACTGTCGTAGTTAATTAAAGACACAAACCCCTCACTGCACGACAGCTGTGCACCTTCAGCAACCTCATAATTCCTGCAGCACGGATGACTTTTTGACTGTTTATGAGCGTCAAAATTGGCCGATCTGTTCGGCGAGTTCTGCCATCTGTGCCACACTAGCCACTGCGAAATATGCGAAGTGTTGTTTAAGCAGTGAATGGTTCAGTCTTGATTTACCCCCACGCAGTTTATGTAATGGTATGGCCCTGAATCCTGATGTGTGTGCGCACTGGTGTTGGAGAGAATAAAGTTGCTCTGTGTAGAAGATCACGCCGGCGCAGTCATCATAACAACGTGCCCACCACAAGCTTCGTCCACCATGACTGATGAGGATTAAAGCGCAGTGCGTGTATTATTAGCGACAAAATGCAAAAGTTACAACATGAAGTTCGCCTAACTTTAAAATGATTTTGAGGCGGAGGAGGTGGAAAAGGGCCGTCAGCTAGCGCTCATGTCTGTTTACCTTTTGGAGCCCCAGCCATCGCGCTTTAATTCTCATCAGCCACGGTGGACGACGCTTGTGGTGGGCACGTTGTTATGATGACTGCGCCAGCGTGATCTTCTTGCAGTCAAACAATGCAAAAATGCTTTAAAGTGTAGTGTACGCATTACAGCCTCACATTTGACAAGCTCTAAGCGAGTGGGCGTAGCCACCGTAAACTTTTGATTTTCAAGACAGCCTCGCCGCAGCCAATCACCAGCATTTGATCCGGGCACATTGACAAGATTATACCCTTGGGTATCGAAATTTGGTACCGAACGAAAATGATTTTTTCGATACTTGATAGTATCGAGACGATTCAGTCGGTGCTCTAAAAGTATTAAACTCGATACCCAGCCCTACTTATAGACTGGGAGGACTATGGTCCAGAGGAAAAATATCTTCAATCTGTCACTTCTCATAGAATTTCAAAATCTTCATCCAAAGAAACCGGCTCTACAAACCTGATTTAGACCCTGCAGTAATCTGCCTCATTTCAGGAGCTGCTCGCAGGGTGGGGGCTCTGTCATCGGTTCGGTCCCGCATACTTTCCTTAGGGCCTACTCACGCTATGCTAGTCGAACCGTGCCCAGGCCCGATTCCCAAATCGTTTGAGAAGTGTAAGTGCTCTAAATCAGGCTCAGGCACAGTTTACTTGGCCGGCTCTGGCCCGGTTGGAAGAGGTGTGCTTGAGCACGGTTCACTTGGGCTTGGCGCGGTACACTTGTGTGTGAGTGCAAAACGTGCCTAAGCCCGAAACTGAAAGCGAGACGTGACCTTTAAGGGACTGTTTGATATGGATTTGTTAATCATTCTTACTGTTCAATGAACGCAAATTGTCGTAGATTATTAAAGACGCAAGCCCCTCGCTGCATGACAGCTGCACCCTCAGCAAACCTCCTAATTCCTCCAGGAGGAGGAGGGGTAAGAGACAAGTGTGCTTTGGCCCGGTTCAAGGCAATTGTACATCGTGTCAGTACGCCATGGTTTCCGCTACATTCATTCTTCCACGACAAAATTCATCCCGCCATGGCTACATTACAGCTTCTCATTCAAAACATTTTATTTTTTTAATAGCGGGTAATAATCGCACCAAGACGTATTAAAAGATGTGAGAATTATAACAGCGCAAACTTTTCTGTGACCTTACTGTAGTAGTGCTGTGCATTATTTATTTACCCTGTTAAGGTTGCGTGCTGACAAACTGACTGGCTGACTGAAAAGTGCATGATGCGTGTTGCCAGCAAACACGACGTATAGTCGTTTCACTTTACTTCAGGACGCATTAATATCGCTCTGTAGGTCTATTAGAGACATTCATAAATATTTCTAGCAAATCTAATAAATGCTGGAGACATACTTGTTACATAAACACACTAAATCGCACTTCAGCAGCGTTTACTTGAGAGTGCACAAGAAGATCTGCGCGCTCTTGAAGCTGCTTATATTTTCGGGGGCGTGCAAGAAGTTTTGTGCACGAGCAGAGGAAATCGGTGCGCAAGCAAAGAGATCCGCATGCTGTAGGCTATTACATAAATGCGATCTCGACTTCTAATACTGCACTCATGACATTTGTCATTGAAATAACGCCACAGGTAGTTGGTAGATCTGTGTAAAAAAGGCCTGCCGCCACAGCTGGAAAAAATCCTATATAAAACACTGTACGCCCTTATTCACTGCCGAGATCCCCCTCACAGACCATTGAACTCTGCTTGTTTACCACCTACGACTGCTTTTTGCCTGCCCATGATCCACACATGTTTTCTAATCTACGATTGTCTGATGCCTGAATATAGCCTGCATTTTTGTTTGCACCTGCATTTCACCAGCTGTTCACTGGCACTTTGTGAGTGAGTTAACCTCCTGTGACTAAACAGGTGTGAATAGTTATTACTGTATTATACAATTAAGAGCTAATGTACAATAAAGATCTGCAAATGGATCCTCAGTTTACAGATCCCTCATTACAGTCAATGAGTAATCCATATTGTAAAAACAGGCTAAAGGGTCAATACAGGGAGAGTTCAAACAAGGAACAATGAATTTTTAGAAAAAATATGTAGAAATAGCTTTGGAAATAGATTTACCAGTCTTTTTTTATATACAGTGGCACTTTATATGATCTGGTTAGTGCTAATGTCACAGTGCATTGTCACCCAAATTTTCACCCATACAAATATCATCCAAATGCATTGTCGCAAAAATTTATTTGTTGCATCATTTAATTTTTTTGGTCTATACTATGTACTTATACTTTAATGAACGGGTTAAATAGAATTGCATTACTAAAAATACAGTTTTTATTGGCTATAACTAGACCATGTCCCAATCTCAATTCTAATATTTTACCCCTACCCCCTCCCCTTGGCCCCTGAAACTGTGAATGGGAAGGGCTTTAAATTTAACCCTAACAAATAGGACACCACTACAACACCTGCAGACATCATCATGTCGTCTCAAGCTCTTACTCATCGATGGCGACTGCTGTAATTATTCCAGTTGCGTTATTTTTTGGTGTTTATCTTAATCTTAGTAAATCACAGAAGGCAATAATATCATGTTATCATAGCAATATGATGTGGCAATACGCTTGTATTTATAAGCGTATTTATACCATGACCATATTCATCTTTGTAACTGCAAGAAAATGACATTAACGTCACTAATGTATAAAATTTAGTGGGCTTTTAAATTTTTTTTTAAAAGCATGACCGTAAAACATGAATGCCATTACTAATGTATTGAAACATATGGTTATTTTCTATGAAATTTCTGTACCCCATGGTTTCTATTGCAGTTTCAAGGGTTATCTAGCCCTTCCCCTTAGCCCTATGCCTTCAAGCTAAAGATAAATGGGACACCCCTACCCCTTTATGTGAAGGTGATAAATAGTGGGGGATATGGGATAGAATTTGAATTGGGCGTAAATGTCATCAGTTTTAATAAACGAAAACAAGACCAAAATATCATAAGTTTTTGTAAACTAAAAATACAGAGAGTGCAGAATTATTAGGCAAATGAGTATTTTGACCACATCATCCTCTTTATTCATGTTGTCTTACTCCAAGCTGTATAGGCTCGAAAGCCTACTACCAATTAAGAATATTAGGTGATGTGCATCTCTGTAACGAGAAGGGGTGTGGTCTAATGACATCAACACCCTATATCAGGTGTGCATAATTAATAGGCAACTTCCTTTCCTTTGGCAAAATGGGTCAAAAAAGCACTTGACAGGCTCAGAAAAGTCAAAAATAGTGAGATATCTTGCAGAGGGAAGTAGTACTCTTAAAATTGCAAAGCTTCTGAAGCGTGATCATCGAACAATCAAGATTTTAATTCAAAATAGTCAACAGGGTCGCAAGAAGCGTGTAGAAAAACCAAGGCGCAAAATAACTGCCCATGAACTGAGAAAAGTCAAGCGTGCAGCTGCCAAGATGACACTTGCCACCAGTTTGGCCATATTTTAGAGCTGCAACATTACTGGAGTGCCCAAAAGCACAAGGTGTGCAATACTCAGAGACATGGCCAAGGTAAGAAAGGCTGAAAGACGACCACTGAACAAGACACACAAGCTGAAACGTCAAGACTGGGCCAAGAAATATCTCAAGACTGATTTTTCTAAGGTTTTATGGACTGATGAAATGAGAGTGAGTCTTGATGGGCCAGATGGATGGGCCCGTGGCTGGATTGGTAAAGGGCAGCGAGCTCCAGTCTGACTCGAGACGCCAGCAAGGTGGAGGTGGAGTACTGGTTTGGGCTGGTATCATCAAAGATGAGCTTGTGGGGCCTTTTCGGGTTGAGGATTGAGTCAAGCTTAACTCCCAGTCCTACTGCCAGTTTCTGGAAGACACCTTCTTCAAGCAGTGGTATAGGAAGAAGTCTACATCCTTCAAGAAAAACATGATTTTCATGCAGGACAATGCTCTATTACATGCGTCCAAGTACTCCACAGCGTGGCTGGCGAGAAAGGGTATAAAAGAAGAAAAACTAATGACATGGCCTCCTTGTTCACCTGATCTGAATCCCATTGAGAACCTGTGGTCAATCATTAAATGTGAGATTTACAAAGAGGGAAAACAGTACACCTCTCTGAACGGTGTCTGGGAGGCTGTGGTTGCTGCTGCACGCAATGTTGATGGTGAACAGATCAGAACACTGACAGAATCCATGGATGGCAGGCTTTTGAGTGTCCTTGCAAAGAAAGTTGGCTATATTGGTCACTGATTAGTTTTTGTTTTGTTTTTGAATGTCAGAAATGTATATTTGTGAATGTGGAGATGTTATATTGGTTTCACTGGTAAAAATAAATAATTAAAATGGGTATATATTTGGTTTTTGTTAAGTTGCCTAATAATTATGCACAGTAATAGTCACCTGCACACACAGATATCCCCCTAAAATAGCTAAAACTAAAAACAAACTAAAAACTACTTCTAAAAATATTCAGCTTTGATATTAACAAATTTTTTTGGGTTCATTGAGAATATGGTTGTTGTTCAATAATAAAATGATTCCTCAAAAATACAACTTGCCTAATAATTCTGCACTCCCTGTAAATAAAAATAGTCTTACTAATAGAAAGATAATTCTTAGAAAAATAAGATTAAAATGCTTATACTCTTATCTTGCCTAAAACTTGACTAGAATAAATTAATTAAGAATGTGACTAAAACAAATAAAAACTAAAATGACAGCTTCACACCAAGACAAGACTAAAACTAAAATTAAAACAGGCCACCAAAACAGCACTATACCTGTAGCAAATAAACAGAAAATATAGCATTGGAAAATGCTCAGTAAAATACTTCACAATGAGTGTTTGGTGTGGCCAATTTAATAGGGTAACCAAACAGGAAGTGTCTCTAAAAGCTAGGGGGATTTCATGATCTGAATATGATTTTGAGAGTCACGATTCATTCCAAAATGATTCTTCACCTACATTTTTCCACTACTTATTCAGCTGTGCAAATATATCTTTCCAACTTTACATTTTAACTAGAATTTGTATTAGATTTTAACCAGAATTTAAGTCAACATAGCTGTTCCAAGTTACAACAGGTTTGCTCACTAGTTTTCTTTTAAAGCAAAGTAACTAATAATTTTTTGAAGTGTGGGAACAGTGGTAGTTGAAATCCTAAGACACATTGGAAGTCGGTGAGTCCTGTAGATAAGGGATCTAGAGAGCTCCAAGGATTCTGGGCATATTCAGCTTAGGGAAGAAATTCCACTTGTCAGATTACATGTACATGTAGAAGTACTTGATTTAGTCTCTTAACCTGACTGTTTGACTGTGGAAGGTATCCAGACATGGGGCTTAAATTCATGTCAAGATTTTTACAAAAGGCTTCTAAACTTGGGAGGTGAATTGTGCCATGGAGATTGAGACATGGTGGATCAATGCTTGTGAGAAGTCCTTAGCAATGTGAAGTCACTTCATGGGCACTAGGCGGCAGACTGTAAAGAATTGGTCAGTTTTTAACAAAATTACTGTACAGCTATCAGACCAGGGAAAGTCAATGGATAGGTGGAACCATGGAAATTTTGGTATTGGCATGGGTTTGAGCAGATTAGATGGGGGATTCTTGTGGGTCTTAAACTGTGGGCAGATTGACATACTCAATGGGATCCTTGGACATACATACCTTAAATGGTCCAGGAAATTCTTGGATGGCCAGCGTTAATAGAAATGTTGTGAGAGCAGTATTACAAGTTGAGATCACATTTATTTAATGCGAGCATGCGAATCTCTTTGCTTGTGTGCTTGTGCACAAAACTTCTTGCAAGCCCCATTAAATAAATGCTGCTAAAGTGCGATTTAGTTTGTTTATCTAAAAAGTGTGTCTCCAACATTTATAAGATTTGCTAGGAATGTTTAATGAATTTGTCCAATAGACACCTACAGAGCAGCAATAATGCGTCCTGAAGTGAAACACCATAAACTCCAGCAAGATAAAGTCATTGTATGCAGAGCCATAGACCTTTGTCTATAAATAAAGTATAATTATTGAAACTGTTCATCTTAACTGAAAGCTATGTTGTGTTTGCTGGCCTCATGCATCACACACCTGTCAGTCAGTTA